>NC_035163.2:8661005-8704110 GCF_001659605.2 Manihot esculenta
TAGCTTGTTTGCGACTCTATTAGCCTTTCTATAACTACGACATAATCACACTTGCCAAGGTCGACAAAGGAGGTCACAACACTGGAAGAGTAAATTCACATGCTTTAGGTTTAAAGCCTTGTCATTTATCAGATGTCCTTGGAGTCTAATTGTGTAATAAACTTTACGTATGCCAAATCCTAGGCCAGATATTAAACATGAAGCAAAGTTTAAAAATTTAGTTTGCATAATGTTACAAACTCCAACTCTAACTAAAATACTAATGACCAAGACCTTTTGAAGTCACAAGGAACTCCTCCTCCACCATTATAATTTGAATTACCCAGATTCTCTATCCATATTCAATTTAATTAATCTAGGTCCTAATGATTCTTAAGACATAGAGACAATATATAGCTATAAAAGTGGAAACAATAGAAAATTTGTGTAAGGAAGCTCTAATATTAAATTTGAAGAAAATATAACTTTGAAGCAATAGGCCGTTATTGTGTACAACTTTACTATGCCACATGCAAATCCCCATAACCTGAGGCTAAGGATTTCTAAAAAAGAAGACTCAAAACAACTCATACTATTTTTAGATTATACGAATTCCAAAACCACTCAAATTAGTTCATTATCTAAAGCAACCTAAAGATTATGAATCCTAAACCCACATCCACGCCTCTCTAGTAATATTTAAAATCATGGAATATTATTTCTTTATACTACTCGCAGTTTACATAGTTAGAATCATTAGTGAAGTGTAGCATCCCAAAAATAAAATAAAATAAAGTAAAATAATAAATAAAAAAATAAGAATAAAAAAAGAAGAAAAAAAAAGAAAAAAGAGAGAAAAAAAATAAATTAAATTTTAATTTAAGGACAAGTGGCAATTTGCTAACCACTTAACCAAATAAAAAAAAAAAGAAAAAAGAAAAAGAAAAGACTAGAAGAGAAGGGAATTCATCTTTCCCATTTTCTTCTTCTGCCCTTGAACAACAATGAAACCCCATTTCTCCATCTTTTCTTTTCTACACCAAATTTCTTCAAACTTTCACCTCCAATCAATTACCCATTTTCTCCCAATACCTTTCCAAAGTAGAATTTGAAGAAAAGAAAAGACATCAAAGAGAAAATTCAAGATTGAGGGAGAGTGAATATTAACCAAGGGTTTGGAAATTTAAAGGTATGTTAGGGGTTTTGATGTATAAATATTTCTTATAATTTTTATGTGAATATTTATGAAAAATATTGTATTAATATTATTTATTTGTTTATTTTCCATGAAGAAGAAGTGGAAGGCAAGAGTGGAAACTCTAAAGGGAAAGGAAGATTAGAAACCCTAACCCAGGGAATGCTGCACCTCCTCCACCGCCAGCAGAACCAATAGTTCCTGATGTCCAGATACCCAAACCTAGCTCATCAGTTGGGGGTAAGGTAAAGATGACGGATTACCTAAAGTTGGATGCCCCCAAGTTTGAAACAGATGATGACCCTTTTGAGTATCTCAGAACGGTAAAGATGATAACTGATGAGTTGGGAGCAAGTGACAGTAGAGCCATTCAGATGGCAAGGTTCACATTGAAATGTAAGAAGGCAAGGGAATGGTTCAAAAACTATGTGGACCCACGGTTGGAGAGCTTATCCTGGGAGCAATTTGTCAATGAGTTTGCAGGATGGGCTTTCCCAGACAGTTCAAGGGAGCTTAAGATGATTGAGTTTGAGCAACTGAGGCAGACGGAAGAGATGAGTGTTGATGAGTTTACAGATAAGTTTTTAGAGTTGTTGCCGTATGTGGGGCAAGCTTGTGATACGGATCAAAAGAAAGCAAGGAGGTATACCATGAGACTCCACTCCAGGTATTCCTCTTTGATACAATTAGCAGAGAGGGAGAGTTTCCATGCTATAGTGGATATGGCCCGAAAGATGGAGGTTAGTGCCATTATTCAGGGAATAGTTAAGCAGTCTGTGGCACAGTCTTCGGGTTCCAAAGTCCCGGGGACGAGTGATGTTAATCTCTCCTCTCTGAACGATACTACCATGAAGAGTAAAAAGGGTGACAGAGGCCTCAGAAGGTCGAAGAAGAACAAGTTCTTGAACCGATTAAAGTCTGGTCTGGGAATAGGTGATGGCTCGAGCTCCGGTTCGGATGGCTCCAGATGTACAAGGTGCGGTAGACTGCACAAGGGAGTCTGTCGGATTGGGACAACAGCATGTTTCAGGTGCGGACAGGAGGGGCACATGGCACGTGAGTGTCCCACTGCGACCTTGGTGACACAGTCCCAGCAGACAGCTTCAAACAGTATGGCTCAACCAGTAGCTCCAGCCATGTTTTAGGGCAGTGGTCGAGGCAGAGGGAGAGGGATAGCTCCTTCTTCAGTAGGTTCCCGCGGAGAAGGTCCATCAGCTCCAGTTCGGATTTTCTCCATGACCCAGCAAGAGGCTGACACATCAGACATGGTGATGACAGGTAATCTCACTTCTGTATGTTCTGATGTGTATGCTTTAATGAACCCTGATGTGTTTCTCTTTCCTTGTTGCTTCGAGAGCCGTAGATAGAGTGTGTTGGATAGCTTCTCGGTTGGAGTGTCCCCTTTGGGTCAGTGGACCCAAGTGTGATCCATCGGTGGCAGAGTCAGTCTACCGATATATTTCAGAGTATGTTGTGAGTAGATCTCTTTCAGCCGACCTAATGGTTCTAGATTTGACTGATTCTGATGTCATTCTAGGGATGAACTGGCTTTTTGCTCGTAGTGCTACCTTGGATAGCAGAGACGAGGTAGTCAGGTTCAGAGTTCAGGGTGGATCAGAGGTAGTCCTTAGTGGGGACAGATTAGAGATACCTAAAGGTTTGTTATCAGCCCTACAGGCTCGTGAGTTGTTCAGGAGAGGTTGTCAGGGGTTTCTTGCTCATGTTAGAGAGCATAGTAGTCAGGTCAGGGAGCCCACCTCAGTGCCCGTAGTCAGAGAGTTCTTAGATGTTTTTCCAGACAAGCTGCCAGGTTTACCACCTGCTAGGGAGATAGAGTTTGAAATTAAAGTGATAATGGGAACCAGACCCGTCTCTACCCCTCCCTACAGGATGACACCTGCAGGGTTAAAGAAGTTGAAGAGAAGTTGCAAGAGTTGGTAGACAAGGGTTTCATCCGACCGGGTACCTCACCTTGGGGTGCTCTAGAGTTGTTTATGAGAATAAAGGATGAATCCTTAAGACTTTGTATCGACTACAAGTCGTTGAACAAAGTCACTACTAAGAGCAAGTATCTGTTACCTAGGATCGACGATCTATTTTAGACCAGCTAGCAGGAGCCGGTTGTTTGTCCAAGATAGATCTGAAATCTGGGTATCACCAGTTAAGAACCAAGGGAGAAGATGTGCCAAGACGGCGTTCAGGACCAGATGTGGGCACTATGAGTTCCTAGTGATGTCGTTCGGGTTAGTCAATGCCCCTGCAGCATTCATGGACCTCATGAGCAGAGTTTTAGTCGGTTTCTAGACCACTTTGTTATTGTCTTCATTGACGATATCTTGGTGTATTCCAGAACGCAGAGGAGCATGCCCATTATCTGAGGACAGTGTTGCAGACCCTGAGAGAACATGGCTTGGATGCCCAGTTCTCCAAATGTGAGTTTCGGTTAAGGAGTATATCTTTCTTGGGTCACGATATGTCAAAAAAAGGGTTTTGAGGTAGATCCCAAGAAAGTTAAAGCTGTAGCTAACTAGCCCAGACCCACTACCGTAATGTGGATTAAGAGCTTTTTGGGTTGGGCAGGTTAAATACTGGAGGTTCATCCAGAACTTTCCTAGAGTTGCGGCTCCTATGACCATATTGACCAAGAAGGACCAGAGGTTGTGTGGTCTGACTAGTGTGAAAAGAGTTTTAAAGAGCTGAAGAAAAGGTTGACGTCAGCACTGGTGGTAGCTTTGCCTACCAGTAATGAAGATTTCATAGTGTTCTGTGATGCGTCCCGTGTGGGGCTAGATTGTGTGTTAATGTAAATGGCAGGGTAATTGCTCATGTTTCTAGGTAGCTGAAGAAGTATGAGTTGAATTACCCTACACACGATCTAGAGATGGCAGCCGTGATCTTTGCGCTCAAGATGTGGAGGCATTACCTTCATGGGGTAAAATGTGAGATCTTTACAGATCATAAAAGTTTGCAGTACATCTTGAGTCAGCAAGAGTTGAACCTAAGGCAGAGAAGATGGGTTGAACTGCTTAGTGACTATGATTGCAAGATCCAATATCATCCGGGTGAGGCAAATGTTAGGTTAGATGTCCTCAGCCAGAGATCACTCGGCAGTTTATCCCATATTACAGTAGAGAGAAGGCATGTGGTTAGAGAAAGAAGTAGAACTACTGTGAGTCAGCAGAAGAGTTATATAGTTGTCCGCAGGAAGCATGTAAAGTTTCAGAAGGGAGAAGAGTTTTATTAGAGTGCGCAGCAGAAGCATGTTGAGGTTCAGGAGAAGGTTGGGTATTGCTGGAGGTGTCTCCTAAGAGAGGGAGATTCGTTATGGGAAAAAGGGTAAACTAACTCTAAGATACATCGGACCCTTTGAAATCCTGCAAAGGATTGGGAATGTATCCCACGAGTTAGATTTGCCTACTTCCGTGGAGGAGATCCATCCGTTTTTCCATGTTTCCATGAGATGTGAGTTCGTGTCGGATCCGAGTGAGGTTCTTAAAGGACCAGAGGTGAGGATCTCAGGGGGGATCTCACCTATGTTGAGCAGCTAGTACGGATCGTAGACACACAACTCAGAAGGTACAGGAACAAGGAAATCCCGATGGTGAAAGTCCCTTGGAATCACCTTAGTATGAGGAGTACGCCTGGGAGACCGGGGGTTCTTACTCCAGTGGTACCGTGTTTCTTTTTTTATGTGTTTATATGTTTATGTTATATTATGTGTATGCATGTGCTAGTTGAGGAACATTCGGGGATGAATGTTCTTAAGAGGGGGAGAATGTAATACCCGGCTAGACCCCGGCTGTAATATCCAGCTAGAGTTCGGTATCGTAATTCTACTTTCCGATGGAGTTTCAGATGTCGGAAGGCTCTAGAAGGGTGAGAGTGATGTTTTTCTAATATGTTTTGGTATGTTTTATAGTTTTAACGTATAAGGAAATGAGTTTTTGAATGAAATGAACCAAGGCAGAAAAGCCAGGTTCGGCCGCCGAAGTTGAGGTTCGGCCGCCGAACATGCATGGCTTTCGGTTTCACATGTGGCCGTCGAAGGTGGTCTGGCCAGCCACCTATAAATGGCCCTCAGTCGGTTGAAGCGGTAAGAGCGCTGTTTCTTTCACTTGCTGAGGTGAAACTCTGTCCTTTATGAGTATTCTTTCATGTTTTCATTAAATCATGCAAAGATTTGATTAGTTTTTATGATCTTTTGAAGGTTTTAAGCTAAAAACTCAAAGGTGTGAAGTTTGGAGAGTTTGAAGAAGAGTTGCTTCAAAACTCCATGTTAGGATCCTTCATCTACTTGTTTTCACGAGGTAAGTGAAGATCCTGAGCTTGTTTTTATGTTTTCTGAAGGTTTTATGGGGTTTGTGGAGAGAGTGCATGAATAGGGTTATGTGTGAGGTTTTGATGATTTTGTGCATAGAACCTGTTTCTGTGTTGTTTGTGTTGTGTTTTTGGGGTTTTAAGGTAGTTTTTGACCCCTTTGAGCATATACATGAGTGTATGCAAGTGAAGGAAGTGAGATGGTTGAGCTTGAGAGGAGTTTGGTGCATTTGGCGAGAGGCAGCGCAAGTTTCTGCCCTGCTGATGAACTCAGGTTCGGCAGCCGAAGGTACATTCGGCCGCCGAACCCCTGAGGAGAAGAGAGGAGGTGGCTTCGGCTGCCCAAACTTGCCCCCGAGCTTTTGGACTTTCGGCTCTGGAGGGAAGTTCGGCCGCCGAAGGTGCCGCCGAAGGTTAGAGACTTTCGTCTCTGGAGTGCCTTTCAGCCTCCGAAACTTGCCCCCGAAAGGGTTCGGCAGCCGAAAGTGGAAGTTCGGCCGCCGAAGGTGCTTGAGTTTCGTCTCTGAAGAGGACTTTCAGCCGCCGAACCTGCCGCCGAAAGTGTACTGTCCAGCTTTCCTTTGCATGCTTTACATGGATGTTAGAGTGAGTTTAAGGGGATTCGTGGGGAATTTCATAGAGTTGTTCATAAGCTAGTTTGGTCCCTCATGTGAGTCCATCTGTATAGGTACAGACCTGAGGAACCAGAGAGAGCAGCAGTGAGTCCTGCTCTAGAGTTTTCAGAGCCTGCAGAGTCAGTCCAGTTAGCCAAAGGTGAGTGGAACTAAACTGAATACTTTTAATTGAGACATAAACTGCTTTCAGCATAATTCATGCATCATGAATATACAGCAGGTTGTTTGCATTAGCATTCACGAATATGTTGCATTGCATAGTTAATTGTTGTTGTGGGTGAATGCTGAATGATCCAATAGTCTCTGAGAGAAGTCCAGGAGCCTTTGACTACGCCCTGGCAGGTACAGAGAAGTCCAGGAGCCTTTGACTACGCCCTGGCAGGTATATAGTAAAGTCCAGGAGCCTTTGACTATGCCCTGGCAATGGTAAGTACAGAGGTGTTATATACACATATACATATATGACAGGAAGACCAGGTGCTCGATTCTACGCCCTGGCACGGCAGAGTTACCGGGACTATGTGGTGACAGGTTTACCCTTGATGTGGATTGTCTGTGATATGGTGCATTCCATGAGATCATATTTTACTGAAATGTTTTACTGTTCTACTCACTGGGCTATAGAGCTCATCCCACTCCCTTAACCCCAGTTTTGCAGGTTCAGTGTACAGTATACAGAGGAGATCCACAGAGTACAGAAAGAGTAAAGAGATTTGTAATAGCTTAGAGTGGACATGTAATATTAAAGAGATGTAATAGTTGTGTATCAAGTTAGAAATGTGCTTGACTTAGTGATGTTGTTTATAACATGATCTGTATATGTATATCTGTTTTATTGTATGTGAACCACCAGGCTTAACAGGTATGAGTTAACCCATCTAGAGCAAGCTCTAGTCAGGGGTACAGAGTACAGAGTACAGAGTACAGAGATAGTGCATGCACAGGTTAAGCCTTGGTTCAGAAAAGAGTTTTGATTTTCACAGAAAATGTATGATCATGTATGAGTTTTACAGGTACACAGAGAGTATAGCAGGCTTGCTACGAGTTCTGGCGGCCTTAAGCCGACCTGAATCCTAGCGCCGGTGACGGTCCATTTTGGGGTCGTTACAGATTGGTATCAGAGCCCTAGGTTCATATGGTCGGACCTATAGAGACAGTGTCGGGCTCATAGAGGTTAAACGTGGTCAAGCACAAGAGGAAATCATGTCCACTAGGATAGGGTGTTGAGTCCTATCTGTTTCATGCCATGAGTTATGCATGTGCCTTCTTGATATGTGATGTTTATGTGCTAAAGTGCTATGTTATGTGTTGTTTTCCAGAGATTAAAGATGAGAGGAACTCGTCGATCAGCTCGATTGATTGGAATCCCACCAGAGAGTGAGAGACCAGCTGCTCGTCCTCCTGCATTGCCGAGGGCAAGGTCTCAGAGATCTAGCAGGGAAGGTACGTCAATAGACCCTAGAAGGTCTGTAGACGAGAGCATAAGAGGTACAGCGAGAGGAGAAAGATCAGAGGAAAGGAGGGAGGCTATGGAGAGTGATCAGTCTAGAGATGATAGTATGGGTGTTGGCAGATTTGAGGAAGGTATGGGAGAGTCGCAGGGAGGTGCTCAGGCCTCAGGTTTTGGTTATCCAGCCTTTCCGCAGGACCTAGAGTATCCGATGGGAGGTATGTCGGAGTACTCTAGTTTTGTCCTATATCCCCCTTACATGCCATATATGGCGTATCCTTCTTATTATCCACCATATCCTATGTATCCACCCTCCCCTACCCATCCAAGTGCAGCACACCCAGAGCTAAATGACCCAGTACCACCACCACCAGAACCAGTAGCCCCTGTTGTTGACAAACATCAACCTAGCTCATCTGGAGGTAAGGTACAAATGACGGAGTACTTGAAATTGGATGCTCCTAAATACAACACAGGAGATGATCCATTTGAATACCTCAGATCAGTTCGAATGATAACTAGTGAATTGGGAGCTGATGATAGTAGAGCCATTGAGATGGCAGGGTTTACACTTAAATGCAAGAAAGCCAGAGAATGGTTCAAGAATTATGTGGAACCCAGGATGAACAATATGTCTTGGGGAGAGTTCGCCAATAAGTTTGCAGGGTGGGCTTTTCTTGATAGTTCTAGGGAGATGAAAGTCATAGAGTTCGAACAGTTGCGACAAACAGATGAGACGAGTGTTGATGAATTCACAGATAAGTTCTTGGATTTGCTTCAGTATGTGGGTCAAGCCTATGATACTGATCAGAAGAAGGCAAGGAGATATACTATGAGACTGCATCCCAGGTATTCTTTCTTGATTCTTCCAGCAGAAAAGGAGAGTTTCCACACTATAGTGGACGCAGCCAGGAAAATGGAAGCTAGTGCCAATATTCAGAAATAGTCAAAGGCACAGGCTTCGGGTTCTAAGGCCCCCAGTTCAGGCACGACAGGCAGCAAGAGATGGGATAGAGCAAAAGGAACAAAGAGTAAGTTCTGGAGTAAAGTCAAGTCAGGTCTGGGAATAGGTAGTGGCTCAAGCTCTAGCACAGCTTCAGTATGCAGAAGATGTGGAAGACCACATGGAGGAGCTTGTCGGTTGGGATCTACATCTTGTTTTAGATGTGGACAGGAAGGGCATATTGCTCGGGATTGTCCTCAGGTGACTTTTGCACCATCCCAGCAGATGAGTTCCGGCAGTGTGGTACAGCCAGCAGCTCCAGTCATGCCTCAGAGTAGTGGCAGAGGTAGAGGGGGAGGGGCAACCTCTACTTCAGCAGCAGGTTCCCGAGGTGGCAATCCGGTAGCCCCAGCACGGATTTTCACTGTGACACAGGAGGAGGCTAACACGTCGAACACAGTGGTGTCAGGTAATCTCATCATTGGGTGTTCAGATGTGTATGCTTTGATGGACCCCGGTGCTTCTCATTCCTTTATTGCTTCGAGAGCCATAGAGAGGTTGGGTTTGATCAGTTCTGAGTTAGAGTATCCTCTCTGGGTCAGTGGACCTAAATGTGACCCATCAGTGGCAGCGTCAGTCTGTCGTTTCAGTCCAGTGTTCATAGAGGGTAGATGCCTTCCAGCTGACCTTGTGGTTCTAGACTTGACAGATTTTTATGTCATTCTAGGGATGGATTGGCTATCTGCATATAGTGCTACTTTGGACTGTAGAGAGAAGATAGTGAGTCTCAGAGACCAGGATGGGTCAGAGTGTGTCTTCAGAGGAGATAGGAGAGGTACACCCAGAGGTATGATTTCAGCCCTTCAGGCTCGTCGTTTGCTTAGGAGGGGTTGTCAGGGATTTCTAGCTCATGTGAGAGAGCTAGACAGTCAGGTGAGGGAACCAGCCGCAGTACCAGTAGTTCGAGAGTTTCTCGATGTTTTCCCAGACGAACTTCCAGGACTACCACCCGGTAGGGAGATAGAGTTTGAAATAGAATTGCTGCCTGATACCAGACCTATCTCTATTCCTCCCTACAGGATGGCGCCAGCAGAGTTAAAAGAGTTAAAAGAGCATTTGCAGGACTTGGTAGATAAGGGTTTCATCCGCCCTAGTATCTCACCTTGGGGTGCTCCAGTGCTCTTTGTCAGAAAGAAGGATGGATCCCTCAGACTTTGTATCGACTACAGACAGTTGAACAAGGTCACTACCAAGAATAGGTATCCTCTACCTAGGATTGATGATCTATTTGACCAGCTAGCTGGAGCAGGTTGTTTCTCTAAAATAGATCTGAGATCCGGATATCATCAGTTGAGAGTTAGAAAGGTAGATGTGTCAAAGACAGCTTTCAGGACCAGATATAGGCATTATGAGTTCTTAGTGATGCCGTTCGGGTTGACTAACGCCCCTGCAGCATTCATGGATCTCATGAACAGAGTTTTCAGTGAGTTTCTGGATCACTTTGTCATTGTTTTCATCGATGATATTTTAGTGTATTCCAGAGATGCAGAGGAGCATGCCCAGCATCTGCGGATAGTTCTGCAGACACTGAGAGAGCATGGTTTATATGTCAAGTTCTCGAAGTGTGAGTTTTGGTTGAGGAGCATTTCCTTCTTGGGACATGTAGTATCAGCAGAGGGTATTGAGGTAGACCCTAAGAAGATAGAGGTTGTAGCTAACTGGCCCAGACCCACTACAGTGACTGAGATTAAAAGCTTTCTGGGACTAGCAGGTTACTACAAGAGGTTCGTTCAGAACTTCTCAAAGATAGCAGCTCCTATGACCAAACTGACTCAGAAGAACCAGAAGTTTGTCTGGTCAGACCAGTGCGAGGAGAGCTTTGAGGAGCTCAAGAGGAGATTGACCACAGCACCAGTGTTAGCTCTGCCTGTCAGTAATGAGGATTTCACAGTGTTCTGTGATGCATCTCGAGTGGGATTGGGCTGTGTTTTGATGCAGAGTGATAGGGTGATAGCTTATGCTTCGAGACAGTTGAAGAAGCACGAGTTGAATTACCCTACCCATGACCTCGAGATGGCAGCAGTTATCTTTGCACTTAAGATGTGGCGGCATTACCTCTACGGGGTTAAATGCGAGATCTTCACCGATCACAAGAGTTTACAGTACATCTTGAGTCAGAGAGAGCTGAATTTGAGGCAGAGAAGATGGGTCGAATTGCTTAGTGATTATGATTGTAAGATCCAGTATCATCCGGGTAAGGCGAATGTTGTGGCAGACGCCCTCAGCCGGAAGTCACTAGGCAGTTTAGCCCATATAGCAGCCGAGCGGAGACCAGTAGTGATGGAGCTTTATAAGCTCTTAGAAGAGGGGTTACAGCTAGAGTTGTCTGGTACAGGTGCGTTGATAGCACAGATGAGAGTGACACCTGTGTTTCTGGAGCAGATAGCTCAGAGACAGCACGAGGACCCAGAGTTGATGAAAATTGTCAGGACTGTTCAGTCAGGCAACAGTGCAGAGTTCAGATTTGATAGCAAAGGGATCCTCCGTTATGAGAGTCGACTTTGTGTACCCGATAGCAGTGTGAAGGAAGACATTATGAGGGAAGCTCATAATGCGAGGTATAGTGTTCACCCAGGAGCCACCAAGATGTATCAGGATCTGAAAAGGGTCTATTGGTGGCCAGCCATGAAGAAAGAAGTGGCGCAGTTTGTGACAGCCTGTGAAGTTTGCCAGCGGGTGAAACTAGAGCATCAGAAACCAGCTGGAATGCTTAACCCATTACCGATTCCAGAGTGGAAATGGGAGAACATAGCCATGGATTTTGTAGTGGGTTTACCAGCAGCGTCCAACAGGATAGACTCTGTATGGGTGATTGTGGACAGACTCACGAAATCTGCTCATTTTCTTCCAGTACGGAGTAACTATTCTGTGGATAAGTTGGCACAGGTATATCTGGATGAGATAGTGAGATTACATGGAGTTCCAGTGTCTATAGTCTCAGACAGAGGACCTCAGTTTACCTCCAGATTTTGGCGAAGTCTGCAGAGTGCGATGGGCACGAGGTTGGATTTTAGCACTGCTTTCCACCCACAGACTGATGGACAGTCAGAAAGGACCATCCAGACCATAGAGGATATGCTTCGACTGTGTGTGTTAGACTTTAGCGGTTCTTGAAAGTAGCATCTACCTTTGGTGGAGTTTGCCTACAATAACAGCCATCATGCTAGCATAGGGATGGCTCCTTATGAAGCTTTGTATGGGAGGAAGTGCAGATCCCCTGTTTGCTGAGAAGAGATAGGAGAGAAGGCTCTTGCAGGGCCAGAGTTAGTAGAGATTACCAGTAGAGTGGTGCCCATGATCAGAGAGAGAATCAGAACAGCGCAGAGTAGACAGAAAAGTTATGCAGACGTTCGCAGAAAGCAGTTAGAGTTCCAGGAGGGTAATTGGGTATTGCTAAAAGTGTCTCCAATGAAAGGAGTGGTTCGTTTTGGGAAGAAGGGTAAATTAGCTCCACGATACATTGGACCCTTTGAGATTTTGCAGAGGATCGGAAATGTGTCGTATAAGCTGGATTTACCTGCTTCTATGGAAAGAATTCACCCGGTATTTCATGTTTCTATGCTACGGCAGTTTGTGTCAGATCCGAATCAGGTTCTGAGTGAGCCTGAGGTGGAGATTCTTACAGATCTCACCTATATAGAGCAGCCAGTGCGGATTCACGACACACAGATCAGACAGCTAAGGAACAAAGAAATTCCAATGGTGAAAGTTCTGTGGAACCACCATAATCTAGAAGAGTGCACCTGGGAGACACGAGAGTCTATGCTCCAGCAGTATCCATATTTGTTTTGAGGTTAGTTTCCTCCTTTTTATGTGTTAATTGTTTGTTTTAGGAACATTCGAGGACGAATGTTCTTAAGGGGGGGGAGAATGTAATACCCGGATAGAGTTCGGTATCGGAATTCTACTTTCCGATGGAGTTTCGGATGTCGGAAGGCTCTAGAAGGGTGAGAGTGATGTTTTTCTAATATGTTTTGGTATGTTTTATAGTTTTAATGTATAAGGAAATGAGTTTTTGAATGAAATGAACTAAGGCAGAAAAGCCAGGTTCGGCCGCCGAACATGCATGGCTTTCGGTTTCACGTGTGGCCGCCGAAGGTGGTCTGGCCAGCCACCTATAAATGGCCCTCAGTCGGTTGAAGCGGTAAGAGCGCCATTTCTTTCACTTGCTGAGGTGAAACTCTTTCCTTTGTGAGTATTCTTTCATGTTTTCATTAAATCATGCAAAGATTTGATTAGTTTTTATGATCTTTTGAAGGTTTTAAGCTAAAAACTCAAAGGTGTGAAGTTTGGAGAGTTTGAAGAAGAGTTGCTTCAAAACTCCACGTTAGGATCCTTCATCTACTTGTTTTCACGAGGTAAGTGAAGATCCTGAGCTTGTTTTTATGTTTTCTGAAGGTTTTATGGGGTTTGTGGAGAGAGTGCATGAATAGGGTTATGTGTGAGGTTTTGATGATTTTGTGCATAGAACCTGTTTCTGTGTTGTTTGTGTTGTGTTTTTGGGGTTTTAAGGGAGTTTTTGACCCCTTTGAGCATATACATGAGTGTATGCAAGTGAAGGAAGTGAGGTGGTTGAGCTTGAGAGGAGTTTGGTGCATTTGGCGAGAGGCAGGGCAAGTTTCTGCCCTGCTGATGAACTTAGGTTCGGCAGCCGAAGGTACATTTGGCCGCCGAACCCCTGAGGAGAAGAGAGGAGGTGGCTTCGGCTGCCCAAACTTGCCCCCGAGCTTTTGGACTTTCGGCTTTGGAGGGAAGTTCGGCCGCCGAAGGTGCCGCCGAAGGTTAGAGACTTTCGTCTCTGGAGTGCCTTTCAGCCTCCGAAACTTGCCCCCGAAAGGGTTCGGCAGCCGAAAGTGGAAGTTCGGCAGCCGAAGGTGCTTGAGTTTCGTCTCTGGAGAGGACTTTCGGCCGCCGAACCTACCGCCGAAAGTGTACTGTCCAGCTTTCCTTTGCATGCTTTACATGGATGTTAGAGTGAGTTTAAGGGGATTCTTGGGGAATTTCATAGAGTTGTTCATAAGCTAGTTTGGTCCCTCATGTGAGTCCATCTGTATAGGTACAGACCTGAGGAACCAGAGAGAGCAGCAGTGAGTCCTGCTCCAGAGTTTTCAGAGCCTGCAGAGTCAGTCCAGTTAGCCAGAGGTGAGTGGAACTAAACTGAATACTTTTAATTGAGACATAAACTGCTTTCAGCATAGTTCATGCATCATGAATATACAGCAGGTTGTTTGCATTAGCATTCACGAATATGTTGCATTGCATAGTTAATTGTTGTTGTGGGTGAATGCTGAATGATCCAATAGTCTCTGAGAGAAGTCCAGGAGCCTTTGACTACGCCCTGGCAGGTACAGAGAAGTCCAGGAGCCTTTGACTATGCCCTGGCAATGGTAAGTACAGAGGTGTTATATACACATATACATATATGACAGGAAGACCAGGTGCTCGATTCTACGCCCTGGCACGGCAGAGTTACCGAGACTATGTGGTGACAGGTTTACCCTTGATGTGGATTGTCTGTGATATGGTGCATTCCATGAGATCATATTTTACTGAAATGTTTTACTGTTCTACTCACTGGGCTATAGAGCTCATCCCACTCCCTTAACCCCAGTTTTGCAGGTTTAGTGTACAGTATACAGAGGAGATCCACAGAGTACAGAAAGAGTAAAGAGATTTATAATAGCTTAGAGTGGACATGTAATATTAAAGAGATGTAATAGTTGTGTATCAAGTTAGAAATGTACTTGACTTAGTGATGTTGTTTATAACATGATCTGTATATGTATATCTGTTTTATTGTATGTGAACCACCAGGCTTAACAGGTATGAGTTAACCCATCTAGAGCAAGCTCTAGTCAGGGGTACAGAGTACAGAGTACAGAGTACAGAGTACAGAGATAGTGCATGCACAGGTTAAGCCTTGGTTTAGAAAAGAGTTTTGATTTTCACAGAAAATGTATGATCATGTATGAGTTTTACAGGTACACAGAGAGTATAGTAGGCTTGCTACGGGTTCTGGCGGCCTTAAGCCGACCTGAATCCTAGCGCTGGTGACGGTCCATTTTGGGGTCGTTACACCGGCATCGGAATTTCAACTTTCCGGCGGAATCTCCGTTGGAATCCGGAAATCTCGGATGTCGGAGCCTTCTAGAAGGGTAAAATAAAGGTTTTCTAAAATGTTTTTAAGTGTTTTGAAGGTTTTCAATGAGAAAGAAATTGAGTTTTGAAAGAAAAGACCAAGGAGGGAAGAACCCAAGTTCGGCCGTCGAACATGGGGCTGTTTAGGAGGCACGTTAGACTTCCGAATATGGCTTTCTTTTTCGGCCGCCGAACCCCAAGTTCGGCCGACGAACGTGGTGAAGTTTTGGAAGCAGCTTTGGCCGCCGAAGGAGGTTTGGCCGGCCATCTATAAAAGGCCCTTTGTTCGGAAAATGGGCGAGTTTCCTCTCTCTTTTCGGGCATAGGTGAGTTCATGCTCTCCTTTGGTTGTTTTCATGCTTTTTCTTCAAATCCCTCAAGTTTTCATGAGTTTTATCTTTGCTTTGAAGAGTTTTAAGCTTTGATCAAGGTTTTGAGAGTTTGGAGACTTTTGGAGCTTGGACTCTCCATACCTTCAAGCTTGGGTCGCACCAAACCTCGATCTTTAAGAGGTAAGTGTAGATCTTTATCCTTATGATGTTTTAAGTGAGTTTTATGAAGGGTTAAGGGCTAGGAATGCATGAGTTGTATGGATGTGCATGTTTGGGTTTTGATACCCTTTATGATAAAAGTATGTTAATGCATGTTTAATGAGATGTTTGTTAGGGTTTAAGCTAGTTTGAGACCCCTATATGCTTGTTGTATGAGTTGTGCATGTTTTGGAAGTGTTGGATGTGAGTGTGGGAGGTTTTGGAGGCGGATTGCATGAGGCGGAAACGGGTTCTACCTTGCTGGGGAACCCAGGTTCGGCCGCCGAAGGTAGTTTCGGCTTTCGAACCTGCCTGTGGAAGCAATCTTTGGCCGCCTAACCTTGCCCCCGAAAATGGACTTTCGGCTCTGGAAGGGACTTTCGGCCGCCTAACCTTGCCCCCGAAAGTGCCTGGCTTTCGTCTCTGGAAGAGACTTTTGGCCGCCGAACCTGCCTCCGAAAGTGCCTGACTTTCGGATCTGTGGGAGCATTCGGCAGCCGAATGTGCCGCCGAAGGTGCCTTGTCCAGCCTTCCTTTGCTTGTTTTGCATGATTGTTTTATGATATTTTAGGGGGTTTTTGGGGAGTTGTTTAGAGTCCTGTTAGAGTATGTTTGGTCCCTCATTTGAGTCCACCTGTGTAGGATTGGACCTGAGGAACCGAGGTGTTCAGCAGTGTTAGCTGCTTCAGAGTTAGTCCAAAGGTAGCCAGAGGTGAGTAGAACTGAACTTTATGTTTAAAAAATAAATTAAATGTTTTAAGCATGTTCATGCATCATGAATACCATGTTATGTAATAGGTTGTTTGCATTAGAATTCACGAATATGATGCATTGCATAATACGATGATGATGATGTTGATGAATATTGAATGATCCTCTAGCCCTCTGTACGATATGATATGATATGATATGACATGAGATGGAAAGACCAGGCGTGGCCGTATCGCCCCTGGCAATAGGTTATATGTAAGAGAAGACCAGGCGTAGCCGTATCGCCCCTGGCATAGTCGGACATGTTATGATATGAGCTATGTAAGAGAAGACCAGGTGTGGCCGTATCGCCCCTGGCATAGTTGGACATGTTATGATATGAGATATGTAGAGGGCTATTGGTGACAAGTTCATCCTTGATGTGTATTGTTTGTGATGTGATGCATTTCATGATGGCATATGTTTAAATGTTTTCCTTATATAGTTCTGCTCACTAGGCTTTATAGCTCACCCCTTTCCCCTAACCCCAGGTTTGCAGGGTCAGAGATAGTTCAGGAGGTCGGCAGGTTACGGCTATGGTTATGTTATGTAATAGAATAGTAGTGGACATGATGTAATGTAAAGTTATGTAATGATGTAAAAGTATGTATTGTAATGTAAGGATATGTAATGACATGTCATGGTTAGAGTTGTGCTTTGCCCTAGTCATGTATGGTTAATCCCTTTTGACACATGATCTTTATGTATGTTTTATGATGAGATTTGTTGAACCAAGCTTGACGTATGATATGTTGACCCAACTGGAGCATTTGATGAGGGTTCCAGTAAGGGGTTTTATGTTTACAGTTATTGTGCATGCACAAGTTAAGCTTGGAAAATGAAAGGAAAAGTTTAAAGTTTTATGTTATGTTTGATCATGTACGGGATTATACCAGTTGTGCAGGATGTATGTTAGGCTTGCTACGGGTCCCGGCGACCTTAAGTCGATCTGGATCCTAGCGCCGGTAGCGGTCCGATTTCCGGGTCGTTACAACTGTATATTTGTTGGAGGAAACCTAGTGTCTTGGAAAAGTAAAAAGCAAAATGTGGTATCCAGTGCCGAGTCAAAATACAGGGCCGTGACTCAATCCACTTGTGAGATTCTGTGGATAAATCATCTGCTGAAGGAAGTTGATATGGATGTTGCGTCACTCGCGAAACTTTGGTGTGATAATCAGGCTGCTCTTCACATTGCTTCCAATCCATTATACCATGAACGTTTAAGCATATTGAAATTGATTGTCATTTCATCCGTGAGAATATTTAAGAAAATTTAATCCCCACTAGTTATTTGAAAATAGGAGAGCAACTAGGTGATCTACTCATTGAAACTTTAAATGGGCCTCGAATAGAATATCTTTTTAACAAGTTGGACATGATAAATATATATGATCCAACTTGAGGGGAAGTGTTAGAGCGTGAATATAATCTGTACATAATTATAGGAGATTACATAATTATAGATTAATTGATTGATAGAGGATTATTAGGAGTTGACCTTAACAAAACCTTATAATCTGTATATATATCCACTTGCTTCAATGGAAAAATATATATATCCACTTACTTCAATGAAAAAATATATTGAAATTGCCCAATTATTCTTATCTTATTATATATATGTCTTGAATTCATGATAAATTTTAGGGGTAAGCATTCGACTGATTTGATTTAAAATCGAACTGAATAAATTGAAAATTAAAATTTAATATTTATAAAGATCGAGCTGAATTGATTTTAAATATAAATTAAATCAAATCAAATTGATCTGATTTGATTCGATTTGATGGATTGAATTTTTAATAGATTTTTTATTTTTAAATTTTATTTTTAATATTTTAAAATTTAATTGAAATATTTCAACTCTAATTATGGTCTAATCTCTCTATATTATCAAAAATAATATATCATTATTACTAATCATTTCGATTCGATTTTTCTATTTTTTTCTAATCAAAATTGAATCGAACCGAAATAACTAAAATTTTTAAAACTGAAAATCAAATCAAACTGAAATGAATAAAAAATCAAACTAAAATTTCAAATTAATTTGATTTGATCAATTTTTTCGATTTGAACCAAATTCACCAAAAAAAATTTTCCATATCCTATGATCTGCATGTTTTTTTTCCTTCCCACTTTGATTATCTCTACCTGTGTTTGTACTGTTCTATGTTTGCAGTTTTACCAGCACTTGCAGCTAACGCTGTTCCACTTTTGTATCCTTTTTCTTTTCCGCAGCAGCTATTTTTTCCTCCATATAATTATTTTCCTATTAAAAAAGAAATAAATGTGTAAAGGTGTGGTATCTATTTAAAAGAAAAGTAGAGTAAATTATGAAATTTACTAAAATAAAATTAAAAAAATTAAAATGCATTAAAAAATTTTCCTTACCGTTTATTTACAAAAAATAATTTATATTTAAAAAATATTTTTATATAAAATATTTTTTAATAAAATAGTTTATTTTATATTATTTAAATTTAATTTAAAAATTAAAATATATCAACAAATTTATTTATAAAGGTGTTAATAAAATTTTTAAAATTTAAATGGTTACTTTCTCTTTAAAAAAATTATTTCTTTAAAATAATTTAATTTTTTATTAAGAAAAAAATTTTATTAACTAAATTTTTTAAAATTCTTAAATATTAAAACATATTATTTTAAAATATATTTTTTATAAAACAATCGGAGTAGAAGATGATGTTGCTGTTATCCCTATTAAGAGCTCCAGAGATATTCCGATCGTCACTTATGATTTCTGTATGGTGGGGATGTTTCTCATATACAATCCAATCAATTTTCAGAATATACAGATCTCTTTGGCAGACTTGTGGCGGCAATCCTCGGACAGTTATTGTATTGAATGATTTGGTTCCTAGTTACAAGCCGGACATTTTATTTTTGATGGTAACAAAAACTTTTAGTTCTCGTATGAAATTTTTTCGTAATTTTTGATATTTTGATGGTTGCTTCTCAGTTAATAGACAAGGATTGGGATGATGTATTTCGTTAATGTGGAAGAGTCATGGGTCTGTTTTTGTAGTTGGCTTTTCTTTAAATTTTATTGATTCGGTTGTTTCGGAAGGTAATGTTCAATGGAAGTTTACTAGTTATTATTGGTTTCCGGAATCGCAACGAGGACGTCAGTTTTGGAACCCTATTCGAGCTTTATCTTGTAGAAGCTCTCTTCCGTAGCTTTATCCGAGAGACTTTAATGATTTAAACTCGAGAGATGAGAAAGAAGGCATATCTTTGCCAAATTATATTATGCAGGGGTTTAGACAGACACTTGAGAAGTATTTTTATCAATTTATCTTATACAGGTGTTTGATTTTGAATAATGGTAAAATTTTGTTAGATTCTAGAACTGATATATCTGTTAGATGGGTTCATCGTAATGCTACTCTAACTGCTCATATTTTGACTAGAAAATCTATCAGGATAATCGTCTCTCTGTTTGGAATGATATCCCTTTTTATTTAATAAAATTTTATTAATACAATAAATAGTTTTACTTTCAAACAAAAAATTTTTATAAATTTTTATATTTATATCTTAAACTTAAAATTTTATTTAATAAGCCAATAAATTAATATATATCACAAGTATACTTATTATACAGGTGAATAAAATAAAAAAAAAATTGAATAGCTCAAACAACTTATGAGATATGTGATTAAGATGTATGAATTTCTATGATATCATAAAGGAAAAATATAAAGTACTTTATAGAATAAAATATATAATATTTTATTTTGTTTTATTTAAAATTATGGATATGAAGTATAATTTTTTATATATTAAAAATATGTATATAATTTATAATATTGAGTATAAATATTCAATGAAATATTTTAATACGTAATATTTATGTGTAGTATTTGATGTAATGAAAAATTATTTATAGTAAATATTTATTCATTTACTATATTTAATATTATATATGATAAATATAAAATAAATTTATTATTTAAAATTTAAATTAAAAAACTATATATTTTATTAATATAAAATTTTAGAGACTTTATTGTAATTTATTGTTTGACTTTTTTATATTTAATTTAATTATTTTAATTTTAATTGTGACAATGAAAAAGGTTTGGATTTATCAAAATATAAAATTTTAAATATAAATATAAATTAATATAAATTTCAATTTTTTTTATCTAATAAACTTTAAAAATAATAAGCCACATGTTATGATAGTCATATTAAAAAATCTAAAATTAATTAATGTTAATGAATAAAATTAATGTAAAAGTAAAAGAATTGATTTCATCGTTCAAGATTATAAACTTAGTATATAAATATAAAAATTTGTAAATTGAGAAGAGGAAGATAACAGAAATAGATTGAAAGGATTATTTCATTAATAATAGAGATAAAAATTAACTTATTAATAATAAAAATGCCTAAAATTTAAATAATAAATCTACTCAATAAAAGGATGCACCCAAAATTAAAAGATAATTATTATTTTTATTGTATTAAAAAAATAATTATTATTTTTATTGTATTAAAAGTAAGGTGTATTTAACAAAATAATTAAATTTTTTTCGTGAAATTATATTTATGCTACAAAATTTAAATTTGAATAATTAAATTAAATTATAATTTTAATATTAATCAAGATTTTAATTATAAGTTAAAATCATTTTTAATTAAAAAGTCAATAAAAACCATGATTAATATTAAAGTTGTTGTTAATTATTTAAAATTTAAAATGTTAAGATATAAATATCATTTTAAAAAATGTTTAAATTATTTTATTTAATAAATTAAATAATAAATCATTGGTGAATATTATTATTATTTTTTTAGTTATATAATTTATTTTGGGTTCCGTATATTCTTAAATATACAATATTAAGTTAAGCTTTCTATAAACTTTTTTTAAAAAAAATAATTAATTAAATGATAAAATTTAATTTGTGATCATATACATTTAAAAATAATATTTATGAGTTCACTGTTTTAATATTGAGTAATAAAATAATATTATATTTTACAAAATATAGTAATTCTGTGTAAATAAAAAATTAAAAAAATAGTATATCTAACGTGGTCCAAAATACACTAGAATCTATACAAGAGAAAATAAATTAGTTAGACACTGGAGGCTACCACTTCTATACTAAAAAATAATGATAAAATAAATGTACAGTAGAATACGTCTTTGAATATTTTTATATTTAAAAAAAAAATAAGTTAACTAATAATTTTGTTGTAATTTTTTACATTTTGATGGTTGTTTCTCACTTAATAGATAAGAATTGAGAGGAGATCTTTCGTTAATGTGAAAAAATCATGGTCTGTTTCTGTAATCGGCTTTTCTTCAAATTTTATTGATTTAGTTGTTTCGGAATGTAATATTCAATGGAGGTTTATTAGTTATTATGAGTTTCCGGAATCGCAACGACGATAACAATCTTGGAACCTTATTCGAGATTTATTTCGTAGAAACTCTTTTCCGTGACTTTGTTCGGGAGACTTTAATGATTTATACTCGAGAAAGAAGAATGAAGAACGAGTATTTTTGTCAAATTATCTTATGCAGGGGTGTAGAAGTTTGATTTTGAATGATAGTAAATATTTGTTAGATTCTAGAACTAATATTTCTATTAGTTAGATTTATCATAATATTATTCTAACTGCTCATATTTTGACCTAAATCTATCAGGTATAATCGTCTCTCTGTTTGGGATGATATCCCTCTTTATTTGATAGAATTTTATTAATACAATCAATAGTTTTGCTTTTAAAAAAAAATTATTGAAATAAATTATATCTTTTGTAACTATTTAAATAAAAATAAAATTTGAATTTTTTTTTTATTATTTATCTTATCATTATAAACATTATATAAATAGTTTGTTAATAACATTTGCTCCTAACCCCTCTATATGGCAAGCTCGGTTTATACCATTTTTTTAATAATATTTTTAATATTTTATTTTGTCATTTTTTAATTGTTTTAAAATTTTAATTATTTAGTTATTAAATTATTATTATTATTAGTGAAATAATTATTTAGTTATTAAATAATTATTATGATAATAAATTTATATTCATGAATTTATTATGATAATAAATTTAAATTTGATTGATAAAATAATAATAATGATAATAATATAATAATTTATATGAAAATTAATAAAAGGCAAAAGACCTTTTTAAACCCTTGATAAATTTTGAAATAGTCATATAATTTTTTAATAAATTTAGATATTTTGTTAGTCACGTGAATTTAGATTCTTCATGCTGTAGTTCATTGTGAAAGAGTTTGTTAGTTTGAGTGTGGTTTCTTAGGCTCTCTCTGTGTTCCTGTGAAGTGGTGAATTGTGCGTGTTTGAGGGGAGTTTTCAATTATGGATAGAACAATGGCTATAGAGACAAAGTAATAAATAATAGATTTTACTTTTACTGGCTAAAGTATTAGCTACATGTATAGAGCAAGAATTTAAAATAAAAATGAGAAGAATTTCTGTTTATTTAATGAAATTTTTTAATATTATTTAATTAAGAAATTCAATAAATTAAAATTTTTATTGAAAATTTACATAAATTTTTTAAAATTTATCAAGAGTTTAAAGAGATTTTTTATTTTAATAAAAATATATAAAAATCAAGTTATATACATTAAGTTAAATAAATATACAGGAAACGTTAAAAATTAGTAGTTAAAAAATAAAATAAAAACAAAATTGCATCAACCACACTCAATGTGTAATCATACATAATACCAATTGACTTTACTAACAGTTGTTAAGACATGTTCTAAGTTACTTTTTCTGTTTTAGTGTGGTTGGCTTTATTTTTTTCTTCATTTTCGTGGAATCGTTCCATTGACAATTATTTTATTACGGAGTTTTCAATAATGCTATATTTTTTATAAATAATTGATTCAAAATAGTCATTAAATGAATGACAAAAGACAAAGATAAAAAGCTCAAAATGTAGTAGTTATGTATTGAAAAAGAAAAACAAAATCTTATTAAATGTTATTATCCATATATATATATATATATAAACATTTACAAAATCAATGTTTTACCACCCACCATTAAGCTTTTGTCGGTGCTTCTAAACGAATATAATCATACATAATACCACTAAAAGGGCTTCCATTTCTAGTCTGAGTAAGATAAATTGTATTCTTTCCTTGGAGAAGTTGAGAAGCTGGTACTTGAATGCTATAGAACCAATATAAACCATGAATTCCGTATCTTGCAATAGCATTATCCTTGCCTATTAGCCTTGTTGTGAAAAGAGGTCGTTTGACATTGGCATTGTTGAACCTCACCTTTTGCATGCATGATAGATTTTTCATTATTAAGTTTAAGATATAAAAGTAATGAAATTGCTAAGTAAAAAGCGAATGGTATACCTGAAGTTCAGAATTAGTAGCTGATGCCAAGGCTATTTGCAAAGTGTAACTTCCACTTTGCATTACACTTTTAAGTTCAAATATGATCTGCCATGTAGTTGCCTTATATGCCGTATTTCCAACCTTTCTGCAATTTGAATAACCAATCTCAATATAATTATTATTAGAGAAAAATATAAAAAAGTATCTTGTAGTTTCATTAGTTTTTCATTTTAGGGTATATGATTTACTTCAAGATCTGTGATTTAATTTTGTGTCATAATAGTACACTGTGATATAAATTTTATAATAGTGTAGAGTTTAGAAATTATCATTGCTTGTAACTGAAAAGATATTATGAGGTACTATTTTGATACAAAATTGAATCACATATCCTAAAATAAACTACAGAGTCTGAAGTAAAAACCCGATGAAACCACACGGTACATTTTTGTACATTTTCCTTATTATTATTATTATACTTCAAGTAAATTAAAGATTGAGAGAAAATAAAATAGATGTTAATAAGTACCTGTTAACATGGGCGAAGAACCAATCTTTAGCATAATTACTAACACCAACGGTATATATGAGATCATTCTTAGGGTATAGATCAGTATATCTTTCCCACAATCCATATTGTCTAAATCTGTATAGGAAAAAGCAATAATAAAAAATGATGCATGATATTAACTTTGGATGAAACAAGAAGGCATGCAGCAATGTGGAAGGGAGCTAACTTGTTTGCTGGGCTATCAATATACAATTTGTTGACGAGTGTTGGGTTTGCGTCTGGTACATAGAATTCAGAAGCAGTACGATCAGGAATGCCAATTTCCCAAAGAGTTGTACCATTTCTTGGAGGATCATATGTAAGTACACCCAATTTGATCTCAGATCCTGTAGTTCAACATGTACATAATTTCATTAAGTAATTAAAGAAAATTAGTTTAACCATTTATAAAACTACTATAAGCTATAAATACCTGGTTGAATAATGACATCAACATTATACTTGTAATCTCCAAGAAAACCAGGAACAAATGCATATAAACTATATTTCCCAGCTCTGATATTTTTAATTGAGAAACTTCCTTTCTTGTCAGCTTGAGTCCAAAATTGGTAACCCTATAAGTAAATTGAAAAAACATAGCAATGTTTAGCCAAGAAATTCCTCATGTTGCTAGATAATTTGAAAATGAAATTTCAAATTTGTTGAAATTTCTAACCTTTACTTCTGTTTGCCATGAGCCCACAGCACCTGGTGCTGCCAATCCCACATAAGCTAAACTTGCATCAATCAATTTTTCATTGATGTATGGGTCACGAACTACTAATTGACCTACGACATTTCCCCGTTGATCAGAAGAAGGGAAATCTTCAGATCGAGGAAAATTATATGGCCAGCTTTTAACTTCAGTTGACATCTAATAATCAACAACAAGCATGAGTACTCAAAATTGCATCCAAAATTCTCATGAACAAAAAGAATGAATAAACAAATAGATATGTACTTGTCTTTTAGCATCTTCCCAAAGGGCTTTGGGATTTTCAGAAGGCGGAATAGAATTAAGATAGACGTAAACAGGGCCAAAAACTTTCTTCCATGGCTCTCCATTTCGATACTCTGTATTTAAGTCCTTCCCAGCATAATGAACACTACCAAACATCTAAACAAAAATAACTGAATTATAATTAAAATACATTTGTGATAAAAAAAGAATTTTGAAGGGAAATGAACCTCTCAATGTAAAAATATTGAGGCGTTCTACTTATAAATTGTTAACAAGTAGTGAAAATTTTCAAATATCACATACTCACATTGAGAACAATAGGCCCCACATGAGAGGTTAGGTCTTGCTTGACGGGGCCAGCATCGCGAAATTCATTACTGGGTGTGATCATCCAAAATCCAACCGGTGGGTCATTTGATATCCACCCATGCACCTTGTTGTCTTTGTTCTCACAAGAGTACTGGTATTTATCATCCACCTGCACGTATCATTCCACAATATTAATGAATAAAATAATAAATGAAGGTACACAATAATAAGACGTTTCAATTTTTTAAATTCCTAAGAAATTAATTAGCATTTATTATTTTCCTATAACATTTTCTTTGATTTCTAACACAATTTTCTTTCAATTATTTTACATTTAATCAAAACACTTTGCACACTATCAATATATTAATCCAATAATGAGAAATTAAAATGAAGCTATTAATACTTAGGTCGATCCGGTCCACGTATACCCAAAAAATACAAAGTGGGTCCATCTATTGTTTCGCGATGGAATCTATTTATTTATGTCTTGTAAATCTTTTGAATCCATATTCTCATAATTAATTACCTCTCCTTTTTGTTGAGGGTTGACTGGATTTGTTAAAAGAACAGCTTCAGGATAGGCTAGAGGTTGGCCAGTGGTGCGATCTTGAGGCATTGGCATTACTCTCTGCCTATCATCGGATATTGCCATGTAGTGAAACCTGACCATTGATTTCATAAATAAATGTTCTTGTTGCCTTCAATTGATTAATATAAAATAAATAATGATAAACAATATTGATTAATTCTCCATTTACTTTTCACTTTGAAGTTTGAAAACCACTCTAATTTGATCCATATCAACGTCAGGCCACCCTTTTAAGCGTTCCATTACAGCATACAGATAAAGCCCTGAGCTTCCACGTCGAACTATGTACCTGCAAAGTTGAAATCGGTGTGTAGAGATTAGACTTTCGTTAACTTTGTTTATTTCTTATAAGGTGAAAAAAGTATGCAATGAACTAGGGCTCACCTTTTGTCTACCTTCAAGGGAACTGTGGTTTTATCCATTGAAGGGCTCCATATCTTAGAGAACGAAATCTCTACTTGGTCTTCATTTTGCACTATAATACTAAACTTTGTAGCTTGTACCCTAAAAATTATAGTAACAATTAAAACTTCAACTTGAAAAAAAATAAGCTTAACTAGAGTTTATAAAGTATTAATTTAGATATGCATTTACTTGTCAAAGATGTTAGAATCTCTAGGTCGGCTCCATACCACATCCCAGTATCTAAACTCCAAGAATTACTAACCACAATTAGAATTTATTATCACAATGTAATGAATAAATAGAAACTGATAAAGGATTAAATGCATACCCTCGATTATTTTCATAATTCTTGGTTTCAAGTACGTTATCCATTTCTTTATATTTAATTCCGATAACATCACCGCCTGGACTAGAGAAATTGACTTGGACAATTCCATTATCAATCACCACCTTATTTAAACACATTAAATAATTAATTAATTGTATAGAATATGTCGGTAATAATAGAATACAACTATGATATGGAGATTTATAAGTGACAAATAAAAAAAATAAGATGGAAAATTTAAGTATATTACTTGCTTATCAGTTACTTGTAGCTGCACCCCAAGAGCTGAGCTCTTTTTAGTTGTACTTGGAATTTTACTGCAAATAGAACAGTACGCATGTTATTCCTAATAAGCTTAATTACCTTACTTCTCTCTTCTTTGTCACCACATGCCAGAAAAAAAAAAGTAGTAATGAAAATCACAAAGAAGAAACGAAATAAAGAGGAAGATCATGAGTATGAACCTTGTTGGGATCTTCGCAGAGGAAGCAATAAGGAAGAAGAAGAAAAAGCAAAGACCGATAGCAGGCCAGTTAGACCCAGCAAGCAAATGCATCTTGCCCATTTTGTGCGGAGAAATTCTATAAAATTTGAAGCAGAGAAAAAAAGAAGTTAGATAACTCAAGAAACATAAAATTGATCAAAGGAAATTATAATAATCGCTAAACAGGAAATATAAAACATATTTTGCTTAATACCGTTATATGCTTGACGAAAATTGATTTTCAATACCAAAGAAAATATTTGGAAAAGGATGAAGATTAAGGAATATGATAAAGGATAGTGATATATTTTTTCTTTTCACTATGACTAACAATCAATGCTTAATTTGACTCTTATTTATAATATCAATTTTAAGAGTAACAAGTCTAATTACAAACTAAGGTTGTTTAAGCATGCAAAAATTTGATGGGTGTTAAACATTTTTTTATTGTTATTTCTTATGGACATCAAGCACGACAAAAGGAAAAACCCCACTACCACAACCACTTAACTGCTGACTAAGAAATAACAAAAATGTAAAATGAAAAAAATTTAAAACACCACTCAAAAGTAGAGTGGAAAACTCACATTCTGGGCGGGAATGAGGAAAAGCTCCTCCCTACCCAAACGCGATAGAAAGGAGAAGAAGGTGTGGCAGACGACGAGACAGCCTCTCTCTAAAAAAACTTTAGAGAGAGGTTCTTTTGAATAAATCTCTAGTTTGTAATTGGCCAATGGTAAAAGAACCTAAGGTGGTTTTAAAAAGAGCAATCAAGACACAAAAATATCTAACATCTCCTATTTATGGTATTTCTATATTAGGATATTCGTTTATGTTGCTATATTTGGATTTTCTTTATTTTATTTGCTTGGTATTGGTTGGTATACTAAAATATTTGTTTACTTATTAAAAAAAAAAAGAGGTGGACGAGGTAAATGTTGCAGAGCATGTTCATGGATAGCCACACAAAAGAAATCAAAAAGTGAAAAACAAAAAGGAGAGATTATGAGAAAATATTAAAAAAAGGAAAATGAGAGGTTTTCTAGAGATAACGAGCCTCTCTCTAGATTTAAAAAATGAATCAAACATCCATTTTCGAAAAAAAAAAACAAATAGTAAATAAAGGTCAAGCATAAAAGAAATAATATAAAGCTAATTTCACTTATATTCAATTAAAATATTTATGAAATCTTATTATATTTATAAAAAAAAAGTATGTCATGAAAAATATTTAAAATACCTTAATGAAAATATAGGGAGAGAAGTGCCGAAAGCAGGCTAGGACTATACTGAAATGTGACATATTTATAGAAAATCTAATATCAATGGAAAACTCTGATGTCATTATTAAATTTAGTTCAGGTCTAACTCATTGCAAAAACTAACACAAAGCATGCCTTCTTGTTTCATCTAAAGTTAATATCATGCATCATTTTTTATTATTGCTTTTTCCTGTACAGATTTAGACAATATGGATTGTGGGAAAGATATATTGATCTATACCCTAAGAATGATCTCATATATACCGTTGGTGTTAGTAATTATGCTAAAGATTGGTTCTTGGCCCATGTTAACAGGTACTTATTAACATCTATTTTATTTTCTCTCAATCTTTAATTTATTTGAAGTATAATAATAATAATAAGGAAAAGGTACAAAAATGTTCCGTGTGGTTTCATCGGGTTTTTACTTCAGACTCTGTAGTTTATTTTAGGATATGTGATTCAATTTTGTATCAAAATAGTACCTCATAATATCCTTTCAGTGACAAGCAATGATAATTTCTAAACTCTACACTATGGTAAAATTTATATCACAATGTACTATTATGACACAAAATTAAATCACAGATCTTGAAATAAACCATATACCCTAAAATGAAAAACTAATGAAACTACAAGATACTTTTTTATATTTTTCTCTAATAATAATTATATTGAGATTGGTTATTCAAATTGCAGAAAGGTTGGAAATACGGCATATAAGGCAACTACATGGCAGATCATATTTGAACTTAAAAGTGTAATGCAAAGTGGAAGTTACACTTTGCAAATAGCCTTGGCATCAACTACTAATTCTGAACTTCAGGTATATCATTCGCTTTTTACTTAGCAATTTCATTACTTTTATATCTTAAACTTAATAATGAAAAATCTATCATGCATGCAAAAGGTGAGGTTCAACAATGCCAATGCCAAACGACCTCTTTTCACAACAAGGCTAATAGGCAAGGATAATGCTATTGCAAGATACGGAATTCATGGTTTATATTGGTTCTATAGCATTCAAGTACCAGCTTCTCAACTTCTCCAAGCAAAGAATACAATTTATCTCTCTCTCTCTCTCTCTCTCTCTCTCTCTCTTGATTATATTTTCTAGATTTTTAAAATTATATAAAATGAATGTATTTTTCTAATTTTCTATGAAAAATAAAAATAAAACTGAAGATCGAAAACAAAAAATAGTTTTCTATAACTAAACGCACCCTAATAAATTTGAATAAATTTTTTGTGCATTTTGTCTTTTTTTATAAAGAGAAAGAAAAATCTTGAAAAGATCACATTACCACGTCAACAAAATAAATTTAGACCATGTAAAACTCTCTAATAGAAGATTCATTTAAGGGTATCTATTAGTGAACACACCACAACGTTCACTAGCTTGTTTGCGACTCTATTAGCCTTTCTATAACTACGACATAATCACACTTGCCAAGGTCGACAAAGGAGGTCACAACACTGGAAGAGTAAATTCACATGCTTTAGGTTTAAAGCCTTGTCATTTATCAGATGTCCTTGGAGTCTAATTGTGTAATAAACTTTACGTATGCCAAATCCTAGGCCAGATATTAAACATGAAGCAAAGTTTAAAATTTAGTTTGCATAATGTTACAAACTCCAACTCTAACTAAAATACTAATGACCAAGACCTTTTGAAGTCACAAGGAACTCCTCCTCCACCATTATAATTTGAATTACCCAGATTCTCTATCCATATTCAATTTAATTAATCTAGGTCCTAATGATTCTTAAGACATAGAGACAATATATAGCTATAAAAGTGGAAACAATAGAAAATTTGTGTAAGGAAGCTCTAATATTAAATTTGAAGAAAATATAACTTTGAAGCAATAGGCCGTTATTGTGTACAACTTTACTATGCCACATGCAAATCCCCATAACCTGAGGCTAAGGATTTCTAAAAAAGAAGACTCAAAACAACTCATACTATTTTTAGATTATACGAATTCCAAAACCACTCAAATTAGTTCATTATCTAAAGCAACCTAAAGATTATGAATCCTAAACCCACATCCACGCCTCTCTAGTAATATTTAAAATCATGGAATATTATTTCTTTATACTACTCGCAGTTTACATGTTAGAATCATTAGTGAAGTGTAGCATCCCAAAAATAAAATAAAATAAAGTAAAATAATAAATAAAAAAATAAGAATAAAAAAGAAGAAAAAAAAAAGAAAAAAGAGAGAAAAAAAATAAATTAAATTTTAATTTAAGGACAAGTGGCAATTTGCTAACCACTTAACCAAATAAAAAAAAAAAGAAAAGAAGAAAGAAGAAAAGACTAGAAGAGAAGAGGGAATTCATCTTTCCCATTTTCTTCTTCTGCCCTTGAACAACAATGAAACCCCATTTCTCCATCTTTTCTTTTCTACACCAAATTTCTTCAAACTTTCACCTCCAATCAATTACCCATTTTCTCCCAATACCTTTCCAAAGTAGAATTTGAAGAAAAGAAGAGACATCAAAGAGAAAATTCAAGATTGAGGGAGAGTGAATATTAACCAAGGGTTTGGAAATTTAAAGGTATGTTAGGGGTTTTGATGTATAAATATTTCTTATAATTTTTATGTGAATATTTATGAAAAATATTGTATTAATATTATTTATTTGTTTATTTTCCATGAAGAAGAAGTGGAAGGCAAGAGTGGAAACTCTAAAGGGAAAGGAAAGGAAGATTAGAAACCCTAACCCAGGGAATGCTGCACCTCCTCCACCGCCAGCAGAACCAATAGTTCCTGATGTCCAGATACCCAAACCTAGCTCATCAGTTGGGGGTAAGGTAAAGATGACGGATTACCTAAAGTTGGATGCCCCCAAGTTTGAAACAGGTGATGACCCTTTTGAGTATCTCAGAACGGTAAAGATGATAACTGATGAGTTGGGAGCAAGTGACAGTAGAGCCATTCAGATGGCAAGGTTCACATTGAAATGTAAGAAGGCAAGGGAATGGTTCAAAAACTATGTGGACCCACGGTTGGAGAGCTTATCCTGGGAGCAGTTTGTCAATGAGTTTGCAGGATGGGCTTTCCCAGACAGTTCAAGGGAGCTTAAGATGATTGAGTTTGAGCAACTGAGGCAGACGGAAGAGATGAGTGTTGATGAGTTTACAGATAAGTTTTTAGAGTTGTTGCCGTATGTGGGGCAAGCTTGTGATACGGATCAAAAGAAAGCAAGGAGGTATACCATGAGACTCCACTCCAGGTATTCCTCTTTGATCCAATTAGCAGAGAGGGAGAGTTTCCATGCTATAGTGGATATGGCCCGAAAGATGGAGGTTAGTGCCATTATTCAGGGAACAGTTAAGCAGTCTGTGGCACAGTCTTCGGGTTCCAAAGTCCCGGGGACGAGTGATGTTAATCTCTCCTCTCTGAACGATACTACCATGAAGAGTAAAAAGGGTGACAGAGGCCTCAGAAGGTCGAAGAAGAACAAGTTCTGGAACCGATTAAAGTCTGGTCTGGGAATAGGTGATGGCTCGAGCTCCGGTTCGGATGGCTCCAGATGTACAAGGTGCGGTAGACTGCACAAGGGAGTCTGTCGGATTGGGACAACAGCATGTTTCAGGTGCGGACAGGAGGGGCACATGGCACGTGAGTGTCCCACTGCGACCTTGGTGACACAGTCCCAGCAGACAGCTTCAAACAGTATGGCTCAACCAGTAGCTCCAGCCATGTTTTAGGGCAGTGGTCGAGGCAGAGGGAGAGGGATAGCTCCTTCTTCAGTAGGTTCCCGCGGAGAAGGTCCATCAGCTCCAGTTCGGATTTTCTCCATGACCCAGCAAGAGGCTGACACATCGGACATGGTGATGACAGGTAATCTCACTTCTGTATGTTCTGATGTGTATGCTTTAATGAACCCTGATGTGTTTCTCTTTCCTTGTTGCTTCGAGAGCCGTAGATAGAGTGGGTTGGATAGCTTCTGGGTTGGAGTGTCCCCTTTGGGTCAGTGGACCCAAGTGTGATCCATCGGTGGCAGAGTCAGTCTGCCGATATAGTTCAGAGTATGTTGTGAGTAGATCTCTTCCAGCCGACCTAGTGGTTCTAGATTTGACTGATTCTGATGTCATTCTAGGGATGAACTGGCTTTTTGCTCGTAGTGCTACCTTGGATAGCAGAGACGAGGTAGTCAGGTTCAGAGTTCAGGGTGGATCAGAGGTAGTCCTTAGTGGGGACAGAGTAGAGATACCTAAAGGTTTGTTATCAGCCCTACAGGCTCGTGAGTTGTTCAGGAGAGGTTGTCAGGGGTTTCTTGCTCATGTTAGAGAGCATAGTAGTCAGGTCAGGGAGCCCACCTCAGTGCCCGTAGTCAGAGAGTTCTTAGATGTTTTTCCAGACAAGCTGCCAGGTTTACCACCTGCTAGGGAGATAGAGTTTGAAATTAAAGTGATAATGGGAACCAGACCCGTCTCTACCCCTCCCTACAGGATGGCACCTGCAGGGTTAAAGAAGTTGAAGAGAAGTTGCAAGAGTTGGTAGACAAGGGTTTCATCCGACCGGGTACCTCACCTTGGGGTGCTCTAGAGTTGTTTATGAGAATAAAGGATGAATCCTTAAGACTTTGTATCGACTACAAGTCGTTGAACAAAGTCACTACTAAGAGCAAGTATCTGTTACCTAGGATCGACGATCTATTTTAGACCAGCTAGCAGGAGCCGGTTGTTTCTCCAAGATAGATCTGAAATCCGGGTATCACCAGTTAAGAACCAAGGGAGAAGATGTGCCAAGACGGCGTTCAGGACCAGATGTGGGCACTATGAGTTCCTAGTGATGTCGTTCGGGTTAGTCAATGCCCCTGCAGCATTCATGGACCTCATGAGCAGAGTTTTAGTCGGTTTCTAGACCACTTTGTTATTGTCTTCATTGACGATATCTTGGTGTATTCCAGAACGCAGAGGAGCATGCCCATTATCTGAGGACAGTGTTGCAGACCCTGAGAGAACATGGCTTGGATGCCCAGTTCTCCAAATGTGAGTTCCGGTTAAGGAGTATATCTTTCTTGGGTCACGATATGTCAAAAAAAGGGTTTTGAGGTAGATCCCAAGAAAGTTGAAGCTGTAGCTAACTAGCCCAGACCCACTACCGTAATGTGGATTAAGAGCTTTTTGGGTTGGGCAGGTTAACTACTGGAGGTTCATCCAGAACTTTCCTAGAGTTGCGGCTCCTATGACCATATTGACCAAGAAGGACCAGAGGTTGTGTGGTCTGACCAGTGTGAAAAGAGTTTTAAAGAGCTGAAGAAAAGGTTGACGTCAGCACTGGTGGTAGCTTTGCCTACCAGTAATGAAGATTTCATAGTGTTCTGTGATGCGTCCCGTGTGGGGCTAGATTGTGTGTTAATGTAAATGGCAGGGTAATTGCTCATGTTTCTAGGTAGCTGAAGAAGTATGAGTTGAATTACCCTACACACGATCTAGAGATGGCAGCCGTGATCTTTGCGCTCAAGATGTGGAGGCATTACCTTCATGGGGTAAAATGTGAGATCTTTACAGATCATAAAAGTTTGCAGTACATCTTGAGTCAGCAAGAGTTGAACCTAAGGCAGAGAAGATGGGTTGAACTGCTTAGTGACTATGATTGCAAGATCCAATATCATCCGGGTGAGGCAAATGTTAGGTTAGATGTCCTCAGCCAGAGATCACTCGGCAGTTTATCCCATATTACAGTAGAGAGAAGGCCTGTGGTTAGAGAAAGAAGTAGAACTACTGTGAGTCAGCAGAAGAGTTATGTAGCTGTCCGCAGGAAGCATGTAAAGTTTCAGAAGGGAGAAGAGTTTTATTAGAGTGCGCAGCAGAAGCATGTTGAGGTTCAGGAGAAGGTTGGGTATTGCTGGAGGTGTCTCCTAGGAGAGGGAGATTCGTTATGGGAAAAAGGGTAAACTAACTCTAAGATACATCGGACCCTTTGAAATCCTGCAAAGGATTGGGAATGTATCCCACGAGTTAGATTTGCCTACTTCCGTGGAGGAGATCCATCCGTTTTTCCATGTTTCCATGAGATGTGAGTTCGTGTCGGATCCGAGTGAGGTTCTTAAAGGACCAGAGGTGAGGATCTCAGGGGGGATCTCACCTATGTTGAGCAGCTAGTACGGATCGTAGACACACAAGTCAGAAGGTACAGGAACAAGGAAATCCCGATGGTGAAAGTCCCTTGGAATCACCTTAGTATGAGGAGTACGCCTGGGAGACCGGGGGTTCTTACTCCAGTGGTACCGTGTTTCTTTTTTTATGTGTTTATATGTTTATGTTATATTATGTGTATGCATGTGCTAGTTGAGGAACATTCGGGGACGAATGTTCTTAAGAGGGGGAGAATGTAATACCCGGCTAGACCCCGGCATCGGAATTTCAACTTTCCGGCGGAATCTCCGTTGGAATCCGGAAATCTCGGATGTCGGAGCCTTCTAGAAGGGTAAAATAAAGGTTTTCTAAAATGTTTTTAAGTGTTTTGAAGGTTTTCAATGAGAAAGAAATTGAGTTTTGAAAGAAAAGACCAAGGAGGGAAGAACCCAAGTTCGGCCGTCGAACATGGGGCTGTTTAGGAGGCACGTTAGACTTCCGAATATGGCTTTCTTTTTCGGCCGCCGAACCCCAAGTTCGGCCGACGAACGTGGTGAAGTTTTGGAAGCAGCTTTGGCCGCCGAAGGAGGTTTGGCCGGCCACCTATAAAAGGCCCTTTGTTCGGAAAATGGGCGAGTTTCCTCTCTCTTTTCGGGCATAGGTGAGTTCATGCTCTCCTTTGGTTGTTTTTATGCTTTTTCTTCAAATCCCTCAAGTTTTCATGAGTTTTATCTTTGCTTTGAAGAGTTTTAAGCTTTGATCAAGGTTTTGAGAGTTTGGAGACTTTTGGAGCTTGGACTCTCCATACCTTCAAGCTTGGGTCGCACCAAACCTCGATCTTTAAGAGGTAAGTGTAGATCTTTATCCTTATGATGTTTTAAGTGAGTTTTATGAAGGGTTAAGGGCTAGGAATGCATGAGTTGTATGGATGTGCATGTTTGGGTTTTGATACCCTTTATGATAAAAGTATGTTAATGCATGTTTAATGAGATGTTTGTTAGGGTTTAAGCTAGTTTGAGACCCCTATATGCTTGTTGTATGAGTTGTGCATGTTTTGGAAGTGTTGGATGTGAGTGTGGGAGGTTTTGGAGGCGGATTGCATGAGGCGGAAACGGGTTCTACCTTGCTGGGGAACCCAGGTTCGGCCGCCGAAGGTAGTTTCGGCTTTCGAACCTGCCTGTGGAAGCAATCTTTGGCCGCCTAACCTTGCCCCCGAAAATGGACTTTCGGCTCTGGAAGGGACTTTCGGCCGCCTAACCTTGCCCCCGAAAGTGCCTGGCTTTCGTCTCTGGAAGAGACTTTTGGCCGCCGAACCTGCCTCCGAAAGTGCCTGACTTTCGGATCTGTGGGAGCATTCGGCAGCCGAATGTGCCGCCGAAGGTGCCTTGTCCAGCCTTCCTTTGCTTGTTTTGCATGATTGTTTTATGATATTTTAGGGGGTTTTTGGGGAGTTGTTTAGAGTCCTGTTAGAGTATGTTTGGTCCCTCATTTGAGTCCACCTGTGTAGGATTGGACCTGAGGAACCGAGGTGTTCAGCAGTGTTAGCTGCTTCAGAGTTAGTCCAAAGGTAGCCAGAGGTGAGTAGAACTGAACTTTATGTTTAAAAAATAAATTAAATGTTTTAAGCATGTTCATGCATCATGAATACCATGTTATGTAATAGGTTGTTTGCATTAGAATTCACGAATATGATGCATTGCATAATACGATGATGATGATGTTGATGAATATTGAATGATCCTCTAGCCCTCTGTACGATATGATATGATATGATATGACATGAGATGGAAAGACCAGGCGTGGCCGTATCGCCCCTGGCAATAGGTTATATGTAAGAGAAGACCAGGCGTAGCCGTATCGCCCCTGGCATAGTCGGACATGTTATGATATGAGCTATGTAAGAGAAGACCAGGTGTGGCCGTATCGCCCCTGGCATAGTTGGACATGTTATGATATGAGATATGTAGAGGGCTATTGGTGACAAGTTCATCCTTGATGTGTATTGTTTGTGATGTGATGCATTTCATGATGGCATATGTTTAAATGTTTTCCTTATATAGTTCTGCTCACTAGGCTTTATAGCTCACCCCTTTCCCCTAACCCCAGGTTTGCAGGGTCAGAGATAGTTCAGGAGGTCGGCAGGTTACGGCTATGGTTATGTTATGTAATAGAATAGTAGTGGACATGATGTAATGTAAAGTTATGTAATGATGTAAAAGTATGTATTGTAATGTAAGGATATGTAATGACATGTCATGGTTAGAGTTGTGCTTTGCCCTAGTCATGTATGGTTAATCCCTTTTGACACATGATCTTTATGTATGTTTTATGATGAGATTTGTTGAACCAAGCTTGACGTATGATATGTTGACCCAACTGGAGCATTTGATGAGGGTTCCAGTAAGGGGTTTTATGTTTACAGTTATTGTGCATGCACAAGTTAAGCTTGGAAAATGAAAGGAAAAGTTTAAAGTTTTATGTTATGTTTGATCATGTACGGGATTATACCAGTTGTGCAGGATGTATGTTAGGCTTGCTACGGGTCCCGGCGACCTTAAGTCGATCTGGATCCTAGCGCCGGTAGCGGTCCGATTTCCGGGTCGTTACAACTGTATATTTGTTGGAGGAAACCTAGTGTCTTGGAAAAGTAAAAAGCAAAATGTGGTATCCAGTGCCGAGTCAAAATACAGGGCCGTGACTCAATCCACTTGTGAGATTCTGTGGATAAATCATCTGCTGAAGGAAGTTGATATGGATGTTGCGTCACTCGCGAAACTTTGGTGTGATAATCAGGCTGCTCTTCACATTGCTTCCAATCCATTATACCATGAACGTTTAAGCATATTGAAATTGATTGTCATTTCATCCGTGAGAATATTTAAGAAAATTTAATCCCCACTAGTTATTTGAAAATAGGAGAGCAACTAGGTGATCTACTCATTGAAACTTTAAATGGGCCTCGAATAGAATATCTTTTTAACAAGTTGGACATGATAAATATATATGATCCAACTTGAGGGAAAGTGTTAGAGCGTGAATATAATCTGTACATAATTATAGGAGATTACATAATTATAGATTAATTGATTGATAGAGGATTATTAGGAGTTGACCTTAACAAAACCTTATAATCTGTATATATATCCACTTGCTTCAATGGAAAAATATATATATCCACTTACTTCAATGAAAAAATATATTGAAATTGCCCAATTATTCTTATCTTATTATATATATGTCTTGAATTCATGATAAATTTTAGGGGTAAGCATTCGACTGATTTGATTTAAAATCGAACTGAATAAATTGAAAATTAAAATTTAATATTTATAAAGATCTAGCTGAATTGATTTTAAATATAAATTAAATCAAATCAAATTGATCTGATTTGATTCGATTTGATGGATTGAATTTTTAATAGATTTTTTATTTTTAAATTTTATTTTTAATATTTTAAAATTTAATTGAAATATTTCAACTCTAATTATGGTCTAATCTCTCTATATTATCAAAAATAATATATCATTATTACTAATCATTTCGATTCGATTTTTCTATTTTTTTCTAATCAAAATTGAATCGAACCGAAATAACTAAAATTTTTAAAACTGAAAATCAAATCAAACTGAAATGAATAAAAAATCAAACTAAAATTTCAAATTAATTTGATTTGATCAATTTTTTCGATTTGAACCAAATTCACCAAAAAAAATTTTCCATATCCTATGATCTGCATGTTTTTTTTCCTTCCCACTTTGATTATCTCTACCTGTGTTTGTACTGTTCTATGTTTGCAGTTTTACCAGCACTTGCAGCTAACGCTGTTCCACTTTTGTATCCTTTTTCTTTTCCGCAGCAGCTATTTTTTCCTCCATATAATTATTTTCCTATTAAAAAAGAAATAAATGTGTAAAGGTGTGGTATCTATTTAAAAGAAAAGTAGAGTAAATTATGAAATTTACTAAAATAAAATTAAAAAAATTAAAATGCATTAAAAAATTTTCCTTACCGTTTATTTACAAAAAATAATTTATATTTAAAAAATATTTTTATATAAAATATTTTTTAATAAAATAGTTTATTTTATATTATTTAAATTTAATTTAAAAATTAAAATATATCAACAAATTTATTTATAAAGGTGTTAATAAAATTTTTAAAATTTAAATGGTTACTTTCTCTTTAAAAAAATTATTTCTTTAAAATAATTTAATTTTTTTATTAAGAAAAAAATTTTATTAACTAAATTTTTTAAAATTCTTAAATATTAAAATATATTATTTTAAAATATATTTTTTATAAAACAATCGGAGTAGAAGATGATGTTGCTGTTATCCCTATTAAGAGCTCCAGAGATATTCCGATCGTCACTTATGATTTCTGTATGGTGGGGATGTTTCTCATATACAATCCAATCAATTTTCAGAATATACAGATCTCTTTGGCAGACTTGTGGCGGCAATCCTCGGACAGTTATTGTATTGAATGATTTGGTTTCTAGTTACAAGCCGGACATTTTATTTTTGATGGTAATAAAAACTTTTAGTTCTCGTATGAAATTTTTTCGTAATTTTTGATATTTTGATGGTTGCTTCTCAGTTAATAGATAAGGATTAGGATGATGTATTTCGTTAATGTGGAAGAGTCATGGGTCTGTTTTTGTAGTTGGCTTTTCTTTAAATTTTATTGATTCGGTTGTTTCGGAAGGTAATGTTCAATGGAAGTTTACTAGTTATTATTGGTTTCCGGAATCGCAACGAGGACGTCAGTTTTGGAACCCTATTCGAGCTTTATCTTGTAGAAGCTCTCTTCCGTAGCTTTATCCGAGAGACTTTAATGATTTAAACTCGAGAGATGAGAAAGAAGGCATATCTTTGCCAAATTATATTATGCAGGGGTTTAGACAGACACTTGAGAAGTATTTTTATCAATTTATCTTATACAGGTGTTTGATTTTGAATAATGGTAAATTTTTGTTAAATTCTAGAATTAATATATCTGTTAGATGGGTTCATCGTAATGCTCTCATATTTTGACTAGAAAATCTATCAGTATAATCGTCTCTCTTTTTGGAATGATATCCCTTTTTATTTAATAAAATTTTATTAATAAATAGTTTTACTTTCAAACAAAAAATTTTTATAAATTTTTATATTTATATCTTAAACTTAAAATTTTGAATAATGAATGCAATCCTTTCACGTTTGTCTCAATCTTAATCGTTAGTTTCAATCAATTTTGACCAAAAATTTTTTTAACCCACTTATCATACCGTATTGATTATTAGTTTTAAGGTTTTTTGGATAAAAAAAAATTTAAATATTTATATTAATTCATATTTATATCTAAATATTTAAATTTTGAATAATAAATCAAATCTTTTTAATTTATTAGAATTATAACTAATTGAATTTTAAATTTTAATTTTAATTATTTTAATTTTAATTGTGACAATGAAAAAGGTTTGGATTTATCAAAATATAAAATTTTAAATATAAATATAAATTAATATAAATTTCAATTTTTTTTATCTAATAAACTTTAAAAATAATAAGCCACATGTTATGATAGTCATATTAAAAAATCTAAAATTAATTAATGTTAATGAATAAAATTAATGTAAAAGTAAAAGAATTGATTTCATCGTTCAAGATTATAAACTTAGTATATAAATATAAAAATTTGTAAATTGAGAAGAGGAAGATAACAGAAATAGATTGAAAGGATTATTTCATTAATAATAGAGATAAAAATTAACTTATTAATAATAAAAATGCCTAAAATTTAAATAATAAATCTACTCAATAAAAGGATGCACCCAAAATTAAAAGATAATTATTATTTTTATTGTATTAAAAAAATAATTATTATTTTTATTGTATTAAAAGTAAGGTGTATTTAACAAAATAATTAAATTTTTTTCGTGAAATTATATTTATGCTACAAAATTTAAATTTGAATAATTAAATTAAATTATAATTTTAATATTAATCAAGATTTTAATTATAAGTTAAAATCATTTTTAATTAAAAAGTCAATAAAAACCATGATTAATATTAAAGTTGTTGTTAATTATTTAAAATTTAAAATGTTAAGATATAAATATCATTTTAAAAAATGTTTAAATTATTTTATTTAATAAATTAAATAATAAATCATTGGTGAATATTATTATTATTTTTTTAGTTATATAATTTATTTTGGGTACCGTATATTCTTAAATATACAATATTAAGTTAAGCTTTCTATAAACTTTTTTTAAAAAAAATAATTAATTAAATGATAAAATTTAATTTGTGATCATATACATTTAAAAATAATATTTATGAGTTCACTGTTTTAATATTGAGTAATAAAATAATATTATATTTTACAAAATATAGTAATTCTGTGTAAATAAAAAATTAAAAAAATAGTATATCTGACGTGGTCCAAAATACACTAGAATCTATACAAGAGAAAATAAATTAGTTAGACACTGGAGGCTACCACTTCTATACTAAAAAATAATGATAAAATAAATGTACAGTAGAATACGTCTTTGAATATTTTTATATTTAAAAAAAAAATAAGTTAACTAATAATTTTGTTGTAATTTTTTACATTTTGATGGTTGTTTCTCACTTAATAGATAAGAATTGAGAGGAGATCTTTCGTTAATGTGAAAAAATCATGGTCTGTTTCTGTAATCGGCTTTTCTTCAAATTTTATTGATTTAGTTGTTTCGGAATGTAATATTCAATGGAGGTTTATTAGTTATTATGAGTTTCCGGAATCGCAACGACGATAACAATCTTGGAACCTTATTCGAGATTTATTTCGTAGAAACTCTTTTCCGTGACTTTGTTCGGGAGATTTTAATGATTTATACTCGAGAAAGAAGAATGAAGAACGAGTATTTTTGTCAAATTATCTTATGCAGGGGTGTAGAAGTTTGATTTTGAATGATAGTAAATATTTGTTAGATTCTAGAACTAATATTTCTATTAGTTAGATTTATCATAATATTATTCTAACTGCTCATATTTTGGCCTAAATCTATCAGGTATAATCGTCTCTCTGTTTGGGATGATATCCCTCTTTATTTGATAGAATTTTATTAATACAATCAATAGTTTTGGTTTTAAAAAAAATTATTAAAATAAATTATATCTTTTGTAACTATTTAAATAAAAATAGAATTTGAATTTTTTTTTTATTATTTATCTTATCATTATAAACATTATATAAATAGTTTGTTAATATTTTATTTTGTCATTTTTTAATTGTTTTAAAATTTTGAAATTATTATTATTATTAGTGAAATAATTATTTAGTTATTAAATAATTATTATGATAATAAATTTATATTCATGAATTTATTATGATAATAAATTTAAATTTGATTGATAAAATAATAATAATGATAATAATATAATAATTTATATGAAAATTAATAAAAGGCAAAAGACCTTTTTAAACCCTTGATAAATTTTGAAATAGTCATATAATTTTTTAATAAATTTAGATATTTTGTTAGTCACGTGAATTTAGATTCTTCATGCTGTAGTTCATTGTGAAAGAGTTTGTTAGTTTGAGTGTGGTTTCTTAGGCTCTCTCTGTGTTCCTGTGAAGTGGTGAATTGTGCGTGTTTGAGGGGAGTTTTCAATTATGGATAGAACAATGGCTATAGAGACAAAGTAATAAATAATAGATTTTACTTTTACTGGCTAAAGTATTAGCTACATGTATAGAGCAAGAATTTAAAATAAAAATGAGAAGAATTTCTGTTTATTTAATGAAATTTTTTAATATTATTTAATTAAGAAATTCAATAAATTAAAATTTTTATTGAAAATTTACATAAATTTTTTAAAATTTATCAAGAGTTTAAAGAGATTTTTTATTTTAATAAAAATATATAAAAATCAAGTTATATACATTAAGTTAAATAAATATACAGGAAACGTTAAAAATTAGTAGTTAAAAAATAAAATAAAAACAAAATTGCATCAACCACACTCAATGTGTAATCATACATAATACCTATTGACTTTACTAACAGTTGTTAAGACATGTTCTAAGTTACTTTTTCTGTTTTAGTGTGGTTGGCTTTATTTTTTTCTTCATTTTCGTGGAATCGTTCCATTGACAATTATTTTATTACGGAGTTTTCAATAATGCTATATTTTTTATAAATAATTGATTCAAAATAGTCATTAAATGAATGACAAAAGACAAAGATAAAAAGCTCAAAATGTAGTAGTTATGTATTGAAAAAGAAAAACAAAATCTTATTAAATGTTATTATCCATATATATATATATATATATAAACATTTACAAAATCAATGTTTTACCACCCACCATTAAGCTTTTGTCGGTGCTTCTAAACGAATATAATCATACATAATACCACTAAAAGGGCTTCCATTTCTAGTCTGAGTAAGATAAATTGTATTCTTTCCTTGGAGAAGTTGAGAAGCTGGTACTTGAATGCTATAGAACCAATATAAACCATGAATTCCGTATCTTGCAATAGCATTATCCTTGCCTATTAGCCTTGTTGTGAAAAGAGGTCGTTTGACATTGGCATTGTTGAACCTCACCTTTTGCATGCATGATAGATTTTTCATTATTAAGTTTAAGATATAAAAGTAATGAAATTGCTAAGTAAAAAGCGAATGGTATACCTGAAGTTCAGAATTAGTAGCTGATGCCAAGGCTATTTGCAAAGTGTAACTTCCACTTTGCATTACACTTTTAA
>NC_035163.2:8711210-8735207 GCF_001659605.2 Manihot esculenta
TAGTCAGGTCAGGGAGCCCACCTCAGTGCCCGTAGTCAGAGAGTTCTTAGATGTTTTTCCAGACAAGCTGCCAGGTTTACCACCTGCTAGGGAGATAGAGTTTGAAATTAAAGTGATAATGGGAACCAGACCCGTCTCTACCCCTCCCTACAGGATGGCACCTGCAGGGTTAAAGAAGTTGAAGAGAAGTTGCAAGAGTTGGTAGACAAGGGTTTCATCCGACCGGGTACCTCACCTTGGGGTGCTCTAGAGTTGTTTATGAGAATAAAGGATGAATCCTTAAGACTTTGTATCGACTACAAGTCGTTGAACAAAGTCACTACTAAGAGCAAGTATCTGTTACCTAGGATCGACGATCTATTTTAGACCAGCTAGCAGGAGCCGGTTGTTTCTCCAAGATAGATCTGAAATCCGGGTATCACCAGTTAAGAACCAAGGGAGAAGATGTGCCAAGACGGCGTTCAGGACCAGATGTGGGCACTATGAGTTCCTAGTGATGTCGTTCGGGTTAGTCAATGCCCCTGCAGCATTCATGGACCTCATGAGCAGAGTTTTAGTCGGTTTCTAGACCACTTTGTTATTGTCTTCATTGACGATATCTTGGTGTATTCCAGAACGCAGAGGAGCATGCCCATTATCTGAGGACAGTGTTGCAGACCCTGAGAGAACATGGCTTGGATGCCCAGTTCTCCAAATGTGAGTTCCGGTTAAGGAGTATATCTTTCTTGGGTCACGATATGTCAAAAAAAGGGTTTTGAGGTAGATCCCAAGAAAGTTGAAGCTGTAGCTAACTAGCCCAGACCCACTACCGTAATGTGGATTAAGAGCTTTTTGGGTTGGGCAGGTTAACTACTGGAGGTTCATCCAGAACTTTCCTAGAGTTGCGGCTCCTATGACCATATTGACCAAGAAGGACCAGAGGTTGTGTGGTCTGACCAGTGTGAAAAGAGTTTTAAAGAGCTGAAGAAAAGGTTGACGTCAGCACTGGTGGTAGCTTTGCCTACCAGTAATGAAGATTTCATAGTGTTCTGTGATGCGTCCCGTGTGGGGCTAGATTGTGTGTTAATGTAAATGGCAGGGTAATTGCTCATGTTTCTAGGTAGCTGAAGAAGTATGAGTTGAATTACCCTACACACGATCTAGAGATGGCAGCCGTGATCTTTGCGCTCAAGATGTGGAGGCATTACCTTCATGGGGTAAAATGTGAGATCTTTACAGATCATAAAAGTTTGCAGTACATCTTGAGTCAGCAAGAGTTGAACCTAAGGCAGAGAAGATGGGTTGAACTGCTTAGTGACTATGATTGCAAGATCCAATATCATCCGGGTGAGGCAAATGTTAGGTTAGATGTCCTCAGCCAGAGATCACTCGGCAGTTTATCCCATATTACAGTAGAGAGAAGGCCTGTGGTTAGAGAAAGAAGTAGAACTACTGTGAGTCAGCAGAAGAGTTATGTAGCTGTCCGCAGGAAGCATGTAAAGTTTCAGAAGGGAGAAGAGTTTTATTAGAGTGCGCAGCAGAAGCATGTTGAGGTTCAGGAGAAGGTTGGGTATTGCTGGAGGTGTCTCCTAGGAGAGGGAGATTCGTTATGGGAAAAAGGGTAAACTAACTCTAAGATACATCGGACCCTTTGAAATCCTGCAAAGGATTGGGAATGTATCCCACGAGTTAGATTTGCCTACTTCCGTGGAGGAGATCCATCCGTTTTTCCATGTTTCCATGAGATGTGAGTTCGTGTCGGATCCGAGTGAGGTTCTTAAAGGACCAGAGGTGAGGATCTCAGGGGGGATCTCACCTATGTTGAGCAGCTAGTACGGATCGTAGACACACAAGTCAGAAGGTACAGGAACAAGGAAATCCCGATGGTGAAAGTCCCTTGGAATCACCTTAGTATGAGGAGTACGCTTGGGAGACCGGGGGTTCTTACTCCAGTGGTACCGTGTTTCTTTTTTTATGTGTTTATATGTTTATGTTATATTATGTGTATGCATGTGCTAGTTGAGGAACATTCGGGGACGAATGTTCTTAAGAGGGGGAGAATGTAATACCCAGCTAGACCCCGGCATCGGAATTTCAACTTTCCGGCGGAATCTCCGTTGGAATCCGGAAATCTCGGATGTCGGAGCCTTCTAGAAGGGTAAAATAAAGGTTTTCTAAAATGTTCTTAAGTGTTTTGAAGGTTTTCAATGAGAAAGAAATTGAGTTTTGAAAGAAAAGACCAAGGAGGGAAGAACCCAATTTCGGCCGTCGAACATGGGGCTGTTTAGGAGGCACGTTAGGCTTCCGAATATGGCTTTCTTTTTCGGCCGCCGAACCCCAAGTTCGGCCGACGAACGTGGTGAAGTTTTGGAAGCAGCTTTGGCCGCCGAAGGAGGTTTGGCCGGCCACCTATAAAAGGCCCTTTGTTCGGAAAATGGGCGAGTTTCCTCTCTCTTTTCGGGCATAGGTGAGTTCATGCTCTCCTTTGGTTGTTTTTATGCTTTTTCTTCAAATCCCTCAAGTTTTCATGAGTTTTATCTTTGCTTTGAAGAGTTTTAAGCTTTGATCAAGGTTTTGAGAGTTTGGAGACTTTTGGAGCTTGGACTCTCCATACCTTCAAGCTTGGGTCGCACCAAACCTCGATCTTTAAGAGGTAAGTGTAGATCTTTATCCTTATGATGTTTTAAGTGAGTTTTATGAAGGGTTAAGGGCTAGGAATGCATGAGTTGTATGGATGTGCATGTTTGGGTTTTGATACCCTTTATGATAAAAGTATGTTAATGCATGTTTAATGAGATGTTTGTTAGGGTTTAAGCTAGTTTGAGACCCCTATATGCTTGTTGTATGAGTTGTGCATGTTTTGGAAGTGTTGGATGTGAGTGTGGGAGGTTTTGGAGGCGGATTGCATGAGGCGGAAACGGGTTCTACCTTGCTGGGGAACCCAGGTTCGGCCGCCGAAGGTAGTTTCGGCTTTCGAACCTGCCTGTGGAAGCAATCTTTGGCCGCCTAACCTTGCCCCCGAAAATGGACTTTCGGCTCTGGAAGGGACTTTCGGCCGCCTAACCTTGCCCCCGAAAGTGCCTGGCTTTCGTCTCTGGAAGAGACTTTTGGCCGCCGAACCTGCCTCCGAAAGTGCCTGACTTTCGGATCTGTGGGAGCATTCGGCAGCCGAATGTGCCGCCGAAGGTGCCTTGTCCAGCCTTCCTTTGCTTGTTTTGCATGATTGTTTTATGATATTTTAGGGGGTTTTTGGGGAGTTGTTTAGAGTCCTGTTAGAGTATGTTTGGTCCCTCATTTGAGTCCACCTGTGTAAGATTGGACCTGAGGAACCGAGGTGTTCAGCAGTGTTAGCTGCTTCAGAGTTAGTCCAAAGGTAGCCAGAGGTGAGTAGAACTGAACTTTATGTTTAAAAAATAAATTAAATGTTTTAAGCATGTTCATGCATCATGAATACCATGTTATGTAATAGGTTGTTTGCATTAGAATTCACGAATATGATGCATTGCATAATACGATGATGATGATGTTGATGAATATTGAATGATCCTCTAGCCCTCTGTACGATATGATATGATATGATATGACATGAGATGGAAAGACCAGGCGTGGCCGTATCGCCCCTGGCAATAGGTTATATGTAAGAGAAGACCAGGCGTAGCCGTATCGCCCCTGGCATAGTCGGACATGTTATGATATGAGCTATGTAAGAGAAGACCAGGTGTGGCCGTATCGCCCCTGGCATAGTTGGACATGTTATGATATGAGATATGTAGAGGGCTATTGGTGACAAGTTCATCCTTGATGTGTATTGTTTGTGATGTGATGCATTTCATGATGGCATATGTTTAAATGTTTTCCTTATATAGTTCTGCTCACTAGGCTTTATAGCTCACCCCTTTCCCCTAACCCCAGGTTTGCAGGGTCAGAGATAGTTCAGGAGGTCGGCAGGTTACGGCTATGGTTATGTTATGTAATAGAATAGTAGTGGACATGATGTAATGTAAAGTTATGTAATGATGTAAAAGTATGTATTGTAATGTAAGGATATGTAATGACATGTCATGGTTAGAGTTGTGCTTTGCCCTAGTCATGTATGGTTAATCCCTTTTGACACATGATCTTTATGTATGTTTTATGATGAGATTTGTTGAACCAAGCTTGACGTATGATATGTTGACCCAACTGGAGCATTTGATGAGGGTTCCAGTAAGGGGTTTTATGTTTACAGTTATTGTGCATGCACAAGTTAAGCTTGGAAAATGAAAGGAAAAGTTTAAAGTTTTATGTTATGTTTGATCATGTACGGGATTATACCAGTTGTGCAGGATGTATGTTAGGCTTGCTACGGGTCCCGGCGACCTTAAGTCGATCTGGATCCTAGCGCCGGTAGCGGTCCGATTTCCGGGTCGTTACAACTGTATATTTGTTGGAGGAAACCTAGTGTCTTGGAAAAGTAAAAAGCAAAATGTGGTATCCAGTGCCGAGTCAAAATACAGGGCCGTGACTCAATCCACTTGTGAGATTCTGTGGATAAATCATCTGCTGAAGGAAGTTGATATGGATGTTGCGTCACTCGCGAAACTTTGGTGTGATAATCAGGCTGCTCTTCACATTGCTTCCAATCCATTATACCATGAACGTTTAAGCATATTGAAATTGATTGTCATTTCATCCGTGAGAATATTTAAGAAAATTTAATCCCCACTAGTTATTTGAAAATAGGAGAGCAACTAGGTGATCTACTCATTGAAACTTTAAATGGGCCTCGAATAGAATATCTTTTTAACAAGTTGGACATGATAAATATATATGATCCAACTTGAGGGGAAGTGTTAGAGCGTGAATATAATCTGTACATAATTATAGGAGATTACATAATTATAGATTAATTGATTGATAGAGGATTATTAGGAGTTGACCTTAACAAAACCTTATAATCTGTATATATATCCACTTGCTTCAATGGAAAAATATATATATCCACTTACTTCAATGAAAAAATATATTGAAATTGCCCAATTATTCTTATCTTATTATATATATGTCTTGAATTCATGATAAATTTTAGGGGTAAGCATTCGACTGATTTGATTTAAAATCGAACTGAATAAATTGAAAATTAAAATTTAATATTTATAAAGATCGAGCTGAATTGATTTTAAATATAAATTAAATCAAATCAAATTGATCTGATTTGATTCGATTTGATGGATTGAATTTTTAATAGATTTTTTATTTTTAAATTTTATTTTTAATATTTTAAAATTTAATTAAAATATTTCAACTCTAATTATGGTCTAATCTCTCTATATTATCAAAAATAATATATCATTATTACTAATCATTTCGATTCGATTTTTCTATTTTTTTCTAATCAAAATTGAATCGAACCGAAATAACTAAAATTTTTAAAACTGAAAATCAAATCAAACTGAAATGAATAAAAAATCAAACTAAAATTTCAAATTAATTTGATTTGATCAATTTTTTCGATTTGAACCAAATTCACCAAAAAAAATTTTCCATATCCTATGATCTGCATGTTTTTTTTCCTTCCCACTTTGATTATCTCTACCTGTGTTTGTACTGTTCTATGTTTGCAGTTTTACCAGCACTTGCAGCTAACGCTGTTCCACTTTTGTATCCTTTTTCTTTTCCGCAGCAGCTATTTTTTCCTCCATATAATTATTTTCCTATTAAAAAAGAAATAAATGTGTAAAGGTGTGGTATCTATTTAAAAGAAAAGTAGAGTAAATTATGAAATTTACTAAAATAAAATTAAAAAAATTAAAATGCATTAAAAAATTTTCCTTACCGTTTATTTACAAAAAATAATTTATATTTAAAAAATATTTTTATATAAAATATTTTTTTAATAAAATAGTTTATTTTATATTATTTAAATTTAATTTAAAAATTAAAATATATCAACAAATTTATTTATAAAGGTGTTAATAAAATTTTTAAATTTTAAATGGTTACTTTCTCTTTAAAAAAATTATTTCTTTAAAATAATTTAATTTTTTTATTAAGAAAAAAATTTTATTAACTAAAATTTTTAAAATTCTTAAATATTAAAACATATTATTTTAAAATATATTTTTTATAAAACAATCGGAGTAGAAGATGATGTTGCTGTTATCCCTATTAAGAGCTCCAGAGATATTCCGATCGTCACTTATGATTTCTGTATGGTGGGGATGTTTCTCATATACAATCCAATCAATTTTCAGAATATACAGATCTCTTTAGCAAACTTGTGGCGGCAATCCTCGGACAGTTATTGTATTGAATGATTTGGTTCCTAGTTACAAGCCGGACATTTTATTTTTGATGGTAACAAAAACTTTTAGTTCTCGTATGAAATTTTTTCGTAATTTTTGATATTTTGATGGTTGCTTCTCAGTTAATAGACAAGGATTGGGATGATGTATTTCGTTAATGTGGAAGAGTCATGGGTCTGTTTTTGTAGTTGGCTTTTCTTTAAATTTTATTGATTCGGTTGTTTCGGAAGGTAATGTTCAATGGAAGTTTACTAGTTATTATTGGTTTCCGGAATCGCAACGAGGACGTCAGTTTTGGAACCCTATTCGAGCTTTATCTTGTAGAAGCTCTCTTCCGTAGCTTTATCCGAGAGACTTTAATGATTTAAACTCGAGAGATGAGAAAGAAGGCATATCTTTGCCAAATTATATTATGCAGGGGTTTAGACAGACACTTGAGAAGTATTTTTATCAATTTATCTTATACAGGTGTTTGATTTTGAATAATGGTAAATTTTTGTTAAATTCTAGAACTGATATATCTGTTAGATGGGTTCATCGTAATGCTCTCATATTTTGACTAGAAAATCTATCAGTATAATCGTCTCTCTGTTTGGAATGATATCCCTTTTTATTTAATAAAATTTTATTAATACAATAAATAAATAGTTTTACTTTCAAACAAAAATTTTTTATAAATTTTTATATTTATATCTTAAACTTAAAATTTTGAATAATGAATGCAATCCTTTCACGTTTGTCTCAATCTTAATCGTTAGTTTCAATCAATTTTGACCAAAATTTTTTTTAACCCACTTATCATACCGTATTGATTATTAGTTTTAAGGTTTTTTGGATAAAAAAAAAATTAAATATTTATATTAATTCATATTTATATCTAAATATTTAAATTTTGAATAATAAACCAAATCTTTTTAATTTATTAGAATTATAACTAATTGAATTTTTAAAAGTTAATAATAAATTACAGTATAGTCTCTAAAATTTTGCTTAACTAATAAAATAATATTTAAAGTACATATTTTTATTTCAATAATTTATTTTTATTAATCTGGTTATTTACCTTTCTTTTCAACTTTTATAAACATACCCTAGAGTAATAAAATTTTAAAATGTCAAAAAAATTTTATTGACTAAAACATACAATATTTTATTTTATTTAACATTAATTATATAAAGTATAATTTTTATTTAATAAGCCAATAAATTAATATATATCACAAGTATACTTATTATACAGGTGAATAAAATAAAATAAAAATGAATAGCTCAAACAACTTATGAGATATGTGATTAAGATGTATGAATTTCTATGATATCATAAAGGAAAAATATAAAGTACTTTATAGAATAAAATATATAATATTTTATTTTGTTTTATTTAAAATTATGGATATGAAGTATAATTTTTTATATATTAAAAATATGTATATAATTTATAATATTGAGTATAAATATTCAATGAAATATTTTAATACGTAATATTTATGTGTAGTATTTGATGTAATGAAAAATTATTTATAGTAAATATTTATTCATTTACTATATTTAATATTATATATGATAAATATAAAATAAATTTATTATTTAAAATTTAAATTAAAAAACTATATATTTTATTAATATAAAATTTTAGAGACTTTATTGTAATTTATTGTTTGACTTTTTTATATTTAATTTAATTATTTTAATTTTAATTGTGACAGTGAAAAAGGTTTGGATTTATCAAAATATAAAATTTTAAATATAAATATAAATTAATATAAATTTCAATTTTTTTATCTAATAAACTTTAAAAATAATAAGTCACATGTTATGATAGTCATATTAAAAAATCTAAAATTAATTAATGTTAATGAATAAAATTAATGTAAAAGTAAAAGAATTGATTTCATCGTTCAAGATTATAAACTTAGTATATAAACGTAAAAATTTGTAAATTGAGAAGAGGAAGATAACAGAAATAGATTGAAAGGATTATTTCATTAATAATAGAGATAAAAATTAACTTATTAATAATAAAAATGCCTAAAATTTAAATAATAAATCTACTCAATAAAAGGATGCACCCAAAATTAAAAGATAATTATTATTTTATTGTATTAAAAAATAATTATTATTTTATTGTATTAAAAGTAAGGTGTATTTAACAAAATAATTAAATTTTTTTCGTGAAATTATATTTATGCTACAAAATTTAAATTTGAATAATTAAATTAAATTATAATTTTAATATTAATCAAGATTTTAATTATAAGTTAAAATCATTTTTAATTAAAAAGTCAATAAAAACCATGATTAATATTAAAGTTGTTGTTAATTATTTAAAATTTAAAATGTTAAGATATAAATATCATTTTAAAAAATGTTTAAATTATTTTATTTAATAAATTAAATAATAAATCATTGGTGAATATTATTATTATTTTTTTAGTTATATAATTTATTTTGGGTTCCGTATATTCTTAAATATACAATATTAAGTTAAGCTTTCTATAAACTTTTTTTTAAAAAAATAATTAATTAAATGATAAAATTTAATTTGTGATCATATACATTTAAAAATAATATTTATGAGTTCACTGTTTTAATATTGAGTTACTTTTTCTGTTTTAGTGTGGTTGGCTTTATTTTTTTCTTCATTTTCGTGGAATCGTTCCATTGACGATTATTTTGTTACGGAGTTTTCAATAATGCTATATTTTTTATAAATAATTGATTCAAAATAGTCATTAAATGAATGACAAAAGACAAAGATAAAAAGCTCAAAATGCAGTAGTTATGTATTGAAAAAGAAAAACAAAATCTTATTAAATGTTATTATCCATATATATATATATATATAAACATTTACAAAATCAATGTTTTACCACCCACCATTAAGCTTTTGTCGGTGCTTCTAAACGAATATAATCATACATAATACCACTAAAAGGGCTTCCATTTCTAGTCTGAGTAAGATAAATTGTATTCTTTCCTTGGAGAAGTTGAGAAGCTGGTACTTGAATGCTATAGAACCAATATAAACCATGAATTCCGTATCTTGCAATAGCATTATCCTTGCCTATTAGCCTTGTTGTGAAAAGAGGTCGTTTGACATTGGCATTGTTGAACCTCACCTTTTGCATGCATGATAGATTTTTCATTATTAAGTTTAAGATATAAAAGTAATGAAATTGCTAAGTAAAAAGCGAATGGTATACCTGAAGTTCAGAATTAGTAGCTGATGCCAAGGCTATTTGCAAAGTGTAACTTCCACTTTGCATTACACTTTTAAGTTCAAATATGATCTGCCATGTAGTTGCCTTATATGCCGTATTTCCAACCTTTCTGCAATTTGAATAACCAATCTCAATATAATTATTATTAGAGAAAAATATAAAAAAGTATCTTGTAGTTTCATTAGTTTTTCATTTTAGGGTATATGGTTTACTTCAAGATCTGTGATTTAATTTTGTGTCATAATAGTACACTGTGATATAAATTTTATAATAGTGTAGAGTTTAGAAATTATCATTGCTTGTAACTGAAAAGATATTATGAGGTACTATTTTGATACAAAATTGAATCACATATCCTAAAATAAACTACAGAGTCTGAAGTAAAAACCCGATGAAACCACACGGTACATTTTTGTACATTTTCCTTATTATTATTATTATACTTCAAGTAAATTAAAGATTGAGAGAAAATAAAATAGATGTTAATAAGTACCTGTTAACATGGGCGAAGAACCAATCTTTAGCATAATTACTAACACCAACGGTATATATGAGATCATTCTTAGGGTATAGATCAGTATATCTTTCCCACAATCCATATTGTCTAAATCTGTATAGGAAAAAGCAATAATAAAAAATGATGCATGATATTAACTTTGGATGAAACAAGAAGGCATGCAGCAATGTGGAAGGGAGCTAACTTGTTTGCTGGGCTATCAATATACAATTTGTTGACGAGTGTTGGGTTTGCGTCTGGTACATAGAATTCAGAAGCAGTACGATCAGGAATGCCAATTTCCCAAAGAGTTGTACCATTTCTTGGAGGATCATATGTAAGTACACCCAATTTGATCTCAGATCCTGTAGTTCAACATGTACATAATTTCATTAAGTAATTAAAGAAAATTAGTTTAACCATTTATAAAACTACTATAAGCTATAAATACCTGGTTGAATAATGACATCAACATTATACTTGTAATCTCCAAGAAAACCAGGAACAAATGCATATAAACTATATTTCCCAGCTCTGATATTTTTAATTGAGAAACTTCCTTTCTTGTCAGCTTGAGTCCAAAATTGGTAACCCTATAAGTAAATTGAAAAAACATAGCAATGTTTAGCCAAGAAATTCCTCATGTTGCTAGATAATTTGAAAATGAAATTTCAAATTTGTTGAAATTTCTAACCTTTACTTCTGTTTGCCATGAGCCCACAGCACCTGGTGCTGCCAATCCCACATAAGCTAAACTTGCATCAATCAATTTTTCATTGATGTATGGGTCACGAACTACTAATTGACCTACGACATTTCCCCGTTGATCAGAAGAAGGGAAATCTTCAGATCGAGGAAAATTATATGGCCAGCTTTTAACTTCAGTTGACATCTAATAATCAACAACAAGCATGAGTACTCAAAATTGCATCCAAAATTCTCATGAACAAAAAGAATGAATAAACAAATAGATATGTACTTGTCTTTTAGCATCTTCCCAAAGGGCTTTGGGATTTTCAGAAGGCGGAATAGAATTAAGATAGACGTAAACAGGGCCAAAAACTTTCTTCCATGGCTCTCCATTTCGATACTCTGTATTTAAGTCCTTCCCAGCATAATGAACACTACCAAACATCTAAACAAAAATAACTGAATTATAATTAAAATACATTTGTGATAAAAAAAGAATTTTGAAGGGAAATGAACCTCTCAATGTAAAAATATTGAGGCGTTCTACTTATAAATTGTTAACAAGTAGTGAAAATTTTCAAATATCACATACTCACATTGAGAACAATAGGCCCCACATGAGAGGTTAGGTCTTGCTTGACGGGGCCAGCATCGCGAAATTCATTACTGGGTGTGATCATCCAAAATCCAACCGGTGGGTCATTTGATATCCACCCATGCACCTTGTTGTCTTTGTTCTCACAAGAGTACTGGTATTTATCATCCACCTGCACGTATCATTCCACAATATTAATGAATAAAATAATAAATGAAGGTACACAATAATAAGACGTTTCAATTTTTTAAATTCCTAAGAAATTAATTAGCATTTATTATTTTCCTATAACATTTTCTTTGATTTCTAACACAATTTTCTTTCAATTATTTTACATTTAATCAAAACACTTTGCACACTATCAATATATTAATCCAATAATGAGAAATTAAAATGAAGCTATTAATACTTAGGTCGATCCGGTCCACGTATACCCAAAAAATACAAAGTGGGTCCATCTATTGTTTCGCGATGGAATCTATTTATTTATGTCTTGTAAATCTTTTGAATCCATATTCTCATAATTAATTACCTCTCCTTTTTGTTGAGGGTTGACTGGATTTGTTAAAAGAACAGCTTCAGGATAGGCTAGAGGTTGGCCAGTGGTGCGATCTTGAGGCATTGGCATTACTCTCTGCCTATCATCGGATATTGCCATGTAGTGAAACCTGACCATTGATTTCATAAATAAATGTTCTTGTTGCCTTCAATTGATTAATATAAAATAAATAATGATAAACAATATTGATTAATTCTCCATTTACTTTTCACTTTGAAGTTTGAAAACCACTCTAATTTGATCCATATCAACGTCAGGCCACCCTTTTAAGCGTTCCATTACAGCATACAGATAAAGCCCTGAGCTTCCACGTCGAACTATGTACCTGCAAAGTTGAAATCGGTGTGTAGAGATTAGACTTTCGTTAACTTTGTTTATTTCTTATAAGGTGAAAAAAGTATGCAATGAACTAGGGCTCACCTTTTGTCTACCTTCAAGGGAACTGTGGTTTTATCCATTGAAGGGCTCCATATCTTAGAGAACGAAATCTCTACTTGGTCTTCATTTTGCACTATAATACTAAACTTTGTAGCTTGTACCCTAAAAATTATAGTAACAATTAAAACTTCAACTTGAAAAAAAATAAGCTTAACTAGAGTTTATAAAGTATTAATTTAGATATGCATTTACTTGTCAAAGATGTTAGAATCTCTAGGTCGGCTCCATACCACATCCCAGTATCTAAACTCCAAGAATTACTAACCACAATTAGAATTTATTATCACAATGTAATGAATAAATAGAAACTGATAAAGGATTAAATGCCTACCCTCGATTATTTTCATAATTCTTGGTTTCAAGTACGTTATCCATTTCTTTATATTTAATTCCGATAACATCACCGCCTGGACTAGAGAAATTGACTTGGACAATTCCATTATCAATCACCACCTTATTTAAACACATTAAATAATTAATTAATTGTATAGAATATGTCGGTAATAATAGAATACAACTATGATATGGAGATTTATAAGTGACAAATAAAAAAAATAAGATGGAAAATTTAAGTATATTACTTGCTTATCAGTTACTTGTAGCTGCACCCCAAGAGCTGAGCTCTTTTTAGTTGTACTTGGAATTTTACTGCAAATAGAACAGTACGCATGTTATTCCTAATAAGCTTAATTACCTTACTTCTCTCTTCTTTGTCACCACATGCCAGAAAAAAAAAAGTAGTAATGAAAATCACAAAGAAGAAACGAAATAAAGAGGAAGATCATGAGTATGAACCTTGTTGGGATCTTCGCAGAGGAAGCAATAAGGAAGAAGAAGAAAAAGCAAAGACCGATAGCAGGCCAGTTAGACCCAGCAAGCAAATGCATCTTGCCCATTTTGTGCGGAGAAATTCTATAAAATTTAAAGCAGAGAAAAAAAGAAGTTAGATAACTCAAGAAACATAAAATTGATCAAAGGAAATTATAATAATCGCTAAACAGGAAATATAAAACATATTTTGCTTAATACCGTTATATGCTTGACGAAAATTGATTTTCAATACCAAAGAAAATATTTGGAAAAGGATGAAGATTAAGGAATATGATAAAGGATAGTGATATATTTTTTCTTTTCACTATGACTAACAATCAATGCTTAATTTGACTCTTATTTATAATATCAATTTTAAGAGTAACAAGTCTAATTACAAACTAAGGTTGTTTAAGCATGCAAAAATTTGATGGGTGTTAAACATTTTTTTATTGTTATTTCTTATGGTCATCAAGTACGACAAAAGGAAAAACCCCACTACCACAACCACTTAACTGCTGACTAAGAAATAACAAAAATGTAAAATGAAAAAAATTTAAAACACCACTCAAAAGTAGAGTGGAAAACTCATATTCTGGGCGGGAATGAGGAAAAGCTCCTCCCTACCCAAACGCGATAGAAAGGAGAAGAAGGTGTGGCAGACGACGAGACAGCCTCTCTCTAAAAAAACTTTAGAGAGAGGTTCTTTTGAATAAATCTCTAGTTTGTAATTGGCCAATGGTAAAAGAACCTAAGGTGGTTTTAAAAAGAGCAATCAAGACACAAAAATATCTAACATCTCCTATTTATGGTATTTCTATATTAGGATATTCGTTTATGTTGCTATATTTGGATTTTCTTTATTTTATTTGCTTGGTATTGGTTGGTATACTAAAATATTTGTTTACTTATTAAAAAAAAAAAAAGAGGTGGACGAGGTAAATGTTGCAGAGCATGTTCATGGATAGCCACACAAAAGAAATCAAAAAGTGAAAAACAAAAAGGAGAGATTATGAGAAAATATTAAAAAAAGGAAAATGAGAGGTTTTCTAGAGATAACGAGCCTCTCTCTAGATTTAAAAAATGAATCAAACATCCATTTTCGAAAAAAAAAACAAATAGTAAATAAAGGTCAAGCATAAAAGAAATAATATAAAGCTAATTTCACTTATATTCAATTAAAATATTTATGAAATCTTATTATATTTATAAAAAAAAAGTATGTCATGAAAAATATTTAAAATACCTTAATGAAAATATAGGGAGAGAAGTGCCGAAAGCAGGCTAGGACTATACTGAAATGTGACATATTTATAGAAAATCTAATATCAATGGAAAACTCTGATGTCATTATTAAATTTAGTTCAGGTCTAACTCATTGCAAAAACTAACACAAAGCATGCCTTCTTGTTTCATCTAAAGTTAATATCATGCATCATTTTTTATTATTGCTTTTTCCTGTACAGATTTAGACAATATGGATTGTGGGAAAGATATATTGATCTATACCCTAAGAATGATCTCATATATACCGTTGGTGTTAGTAATTATGCTAAAGATTGGTTCTTGGCCCATGTTAACAGGTACTTATTAACATCTATTTTATTTTCTCTCAATCTTTAATTTATTTGAAGTATAATAATAATAATAAGGAAAAGGTACAAAAATGTTCCGTGTGGTTTCATCGGGTTTTTACTTCAGACTCTGTAGTTTATTTTAGGATATGTGATTCAATTTTGTATCAAAATAGTACCTCATAATATCCTTTCAGTGACGAGCAATGATAATTTCTAAACTCTACACTATGGTAAAATTTATATCACAATGTACTATTATGACACAAAATTAAATCACAGATCCTAATGATTCTTAAGACATAGAGACAATATATAGCTATAAAAGTGGAAACAATAGAAAATTTGTGTAAGGAAGCTCTAATATTAAATTTGAAGAAAATATAACTTTGAAGCAATAGGCCGTTATTGTGTACAACTTTACTATGCCACATGCAAATCCCCATAACCTGAGGCTAAGGATTTCTAAAAAAGAAGACTCAAAACAACTCATACTATTTTTAGATTATACGAATTCCAAAACCACTCAAATTAGTTCATTATCTAAAGCAACCTAAAGATTATGAATCCTAAACCCACATCCACGCCTCTCTAGTAATATTTAAAATCATGGAATATTATTTCTTTATACTACTCGCAGTTTACATAGTTAGAATCATTAGTGAAGTGTAGCATCCCAAAAATAAAATAAAATAAAGTAAATAATAAATAAAAAAATAAGAATAAAAAAAGAAGAAAAAAAAAGAAAAAAGAGAGAAAAAAATAAATTAAATTTAATGTAAGGACAAGTGGCAATTTGCTAACCACTTAACCAAATAAAAAAAAAAAAAAAAAAAAGAAGAAAGAAGAAAAGACTAGAAGAGAAGAGGGAATTCATCTTTCCCATTTTCTTCTTCTGCCCTTGAACAACAATGAAACCCCATTTCTCCATCTTTTCTTTTCTACACCAAATTTCTTCAAACTTTCACCTCCAATCAATTACCCATTTTCTCCCAATACCTTTCCAAAGTAGAATTTGAAGAAAAGAAGAGACATCAAAGAGAAAATTCAAGATTGAGGGAGAGTGAATATTAACCAAGGGTTTGGAAATTTAAAGGTATGTTAGGGGTTTTGATGTATAAATATTTCTTATAATTTTTATGTGAATATTTATGAAAAATATTGTATTAATATTATTTATTTTTTTATTTTCCATGAAGAAGAAGTGGAAGGCAAGAGTGGAAACTCTAAAGGGAAAGGAAAGGAAGATTAGAAACCCTAACCTAGGGAATGATGCACCTCCTCCACCGCCAGCAGAACCAATAGTTCCTGATGTCCAGATACCCAAACCTAGCTCATCAGTTGGGGGTAAGGTAAAGATGACGGATTACCTAAAGTTGGATGCTCCCAAGTTTGAAACAGGTGATGACCCTTTTGAGTATCTCAGAACGGTAAAGATGATAACTGATGAGTTGGGAGCAAGTGACAGTAGAGCCATTCAGATGGCAAGGTTCACATTGAAATGTAAGAAGGCAAGGGAATGGTTCAAAAACTATGTGGACCCACGGTTGGAGAGCTTATCCTAGGAGCAGTTTGTCAATGAGTTTGCAGGATGGGCTTTCCCAGACAGTTCAAGGGAGCTTAAGATGATTGAGTTTGAGCAACTGAGGCAGACGGAAGAGATGAGTGTTGATGAGTTTACAGATAAGTTTTTAGAGTTGTTGCCGTATGTGGGGCAAGCTTGTGATACGGATCAAAAGAAAGCAAAGAGGTATACCATGAGACTACACTCCAGGTATTCCTCTTTGATCCAATTAGCAGAGAGGGAGAGTTTCCATGCTATAGTGGATATGGCCCGAAAGATGGAGGTTAATGCCATTATTCAGGGAACAGTTAAGCAGTCGGTGGCACAGTCTTCGGGTTCCAAAGTCCCGGGGACGAGTGATGTTAATCTCTCCTCTCTGAACGATACTACCATGAAGAGTAAAAAGGGTGACAGAGGCCTCAGAAAGTCGAAGAAGAACAAGTTTTGGAACCAATTAAAGTCTGGTCTGGGAATAGGTGATGGCTCGAGCTCCGGTTCGGATGGCTCCAGATGTACGAGGTGCGGTAGACTGCACAAAGGAGTCTGTCGGATTGGGACAATAGCATGTTTCAGGTGCGGACAGGAGGGGCACATGGCACGTGAGTGTCCCACTGCGACCTTGGTGACACAGTCCCAGCAGACAGCTTCAAACAGTATGGCTCAACCAATAGCTCCAGCCATGTTTTAGGGCAGTGGTCGAGGCAGAGGGAGAGGGATAGCTCCTTCTTCAGTAGGTTCCCGCGGAGAAGGTCCATCAGCTCCAGTTCGGATTTTCTCCATGACCCAGCAAGAGGCTGACACATCGGACATGGTGATGACAGGTAATCTCACTTCTGTATGTTCTGATGTGTATGCTTTAATGAACCCTGATGTGTTTCTCTTTCCTTGTTGCTTCGAGAGCCATAGATAGAGTGGGTTGGATAGCTTCTGGGTTGGAGTGTCCCCTTGGTCAGTGGACCCAAGTGTGATCCATCGGTGGCAGAGTCAGTCTGCCGATATAGTTCAGAGTATGTTGTGAGTAGATCCCTTCCAGCCGACCTAGTGGTTCTAGATTTGACTGATTCTGATGTCATTCTAGGGATGAACTGGCTTTTTGCTCGTAGTGCTACCTTGGATAGCAGAGATGAGGTAGTCAGGTTCAGAGTTCAGGGTGGATCAGAGGTAGTCCTTAGTGGGGACAGAGTAGAGATACCTAAAGGTTTGTTATCAGCCCTACAGGCTCGTGAGTTGTTCAGGAGAGGTTGTCAGGGGTTTCTTGCTCATGTTAGAGAGCATAGTAGTCAGGTCAGGGAGCCCACCTCAGTGCCCGTAGTGAGAGAGTTCTTAGATGTTTTTCCAGACAAGCTGCCAGGTTTACCACCTGCTAGGGAGATAGAGTTTGAAATTAAAGTGATAATGGGAACCAGATCTCTACCCCTCCCTACAGGATGGCACCTGCAGGGTTAAAGAAGTTGAAGAGAAGTTGCAAGAGTTGGTAGACAAGGGTTTCATCCGACCGGGTACCTCACCTTGGGGTGCTCTAGAGTTGTTTATGAGAATAAAGGATGAATCCTTAAGACTTTGTATCGACTACAAGTCGTTTAACAAAGTCACTACTAAGAGCAAGTATCTGTTACCTAGGATCAATGATCTATTTTAGACCAGCTAGCAGGAGCCGGTTGTTTCTCCAAGATAGATCTGAAATCCGGGTATCACCAGTTAAGAACCAAGGGAGAAGATGTGCCAAGACGGCGTTCAGGACCAGATGTGGACACTATGAGTTCCTAGTGATGTCGTTTGGGTTAGTCAATGCCCCTGCAGCATTCATGGACCTCATGAGCAGAGTTTTAGTCGGTTTCTAGACCACTTTGTTATTGTCTTCATTGACGATATCTTGGTGTATTCCAGAACGCAGATGAGCATGCCCATTATCTGAGGACAGTGTTGCAGACCCTGAGAGAACATGGCTTGGATGCCCAGTTCTCCAAATGTGAGTTCTGGTTAAGGAGTATATCTTTCTTGGGTCACGATATGTCAAAAAAGGGTTTTGAGGTAGATCCCAAGAAAGTTGAAGCTGTAGCTAACTAGCCCAGACCCACTACCGTAATGTGGATTAAGAGCTTTTTGGGTTGGGCAGGTTAACTACTGGAGGTTCATCCAGAACTTTCCTAGAGTTGTGGCTCCTATGACCATATTGACCAAGAAGGACCAGAGGTTGTGTGGTCTGACCAGTGTGAAAAGAGTTTTAAAGAGCTGAAGAAAAGGTTGACGTCAGCACTGGTGGTAGCTTTGCCTACCAGTAATGAAGATTTCATAGTGTTCTGTGATGCGTCCCGTGTGGGGCTAGATTGTGTGTTAATGTAAATGGCAGGGTAATTGCTCATGTTTCTAGGTAGCTGAAGAAGTATGAGTTGAATTACCCTACACACGATCTAGAGATGGCAGCCGTGATCTTTGCGCTCAAGATGTGGAGGCATTACCTTCATAGGGTAAAATGTGAGATCTTTACAGATTATAAAAGTTTGCAGTACATCTTGAGTCAGCAAGAGTTGAACCTAAGGCAGAGAAGATGGGTTGAACTGCTTAGTGACTATGATTGCAAGATCCAATATCATCCGGGTGAGGCAAATGTTAGGTTAGATGTCCTCAGCCAGAGATCACTCGACAGTTTATCCCATATTACAGTAGAGAGAAGGCCTGTGGTTAGAGAAAGAAGTAGAACTACTGTGAGTCAGCAGAAGAGTTATGTAGCTGTCCGCAGGAAGTATGTAAAGTTTCATAAGGGAGAAGAGTTTTATTAGAGTGCGCAGCAGAAGCATGTTGAGGTTCAGGAGAAGGTTGGGTATTGCTGGAGGTGTCTCCTAGGAGAGGGAGATTCGTTATGGGAAAAAGGGTAAACTAACTCTAAGATACATCGGACCCTTTGAAATCCTGCAAAGGATTGGGAATGTATCCCACGAGTTAGATTTGCCTACTTCCGTGGAGGAGATCCATCCGTTTTTCCATGTTTCCATGAGATGTGAGTTCGTGTCGGATCCGAGTGAGGTTCTTAAAGGACCAGAGGTGAGGATCTCAGGGGGGATCTCACCTATGTTGAGCAGCTAGTACGGATCGTAGACACACAAGTCAGAAGGTACAGGAACAAGGAAATCCCGATGGTGAAAGTCCCTTGGAATCACCTTAGTATGAGGAGTACGCCTGGGAGACCGGGGGTTCTTACTCCAGTGGTACCGTGTTTCTTTTTTTATGTGTTTATATGTTTATGTTATATTATGTGTATGCATGTGCTAGTTGAGGAACATTCGGGGACGAATGTTCTTAAGAGGGGGAGAATGTAATACCCGGCTAGACCCCGGCATCGGAATTTCAACTTTCCGGCGGAATCTCCGTTGGAATCCGAAAATCTCGAATGTCGGAGCCTTCTAGAAGGGTAAAATAAAGGTTTTCTAAAATGTTCTTAAGTGTTTTGAAGGTTTTTCAATGAGAAAGAAATTGAGTTTTGAAAGAAAAGACCAAGGAGGGAAGAACCCAAGTTCGGCCGTCGAACATGGGGCTGTTTAGGAGGCACGTTAGGCTTCCGAATATGGCTTTCTTTTTCGGCCGCCGAACACCAAGTTTGGCCGACGAACGTGGTGAAGTTTTGGAAGCAGCTTTGGCCGCCGAAGGAGGTTTGGCCGGCCACCTATAAAAGGCCCTTTGTTCGGAAAATGGGCGAGTTTCCTCTCTCTTTTCGGGCATAGGTGAGTTCATGCTCTCCTTTGGTTGTTTTTATGCTTTTTCTTCAAATCCCTCAAGTTTTCATGAGTTTTATCTTTGCTTTGAAGAGTTTTAAGCTTTGATCAAGGTTTTGAGAGTTTGGAGACTTTTGGAGCTTGGACTCTCCATACCTTCAAGCTTGGGTCGCACCAAACCTCGATCTTTAAGAGGTAAGTGTAGATCTTTATCCTTATGATGTTTTAAGTGAGTTTTATGAAGGGTTAAGGGCTAGGAATGCATGAGTTGTATGGATGTGCATGTTTGGGTTTTGATACCCTTTATGATAAAAGTATGTTAATGCATGTTTAATGAGATGTTTGTTAGGGTTTAAGCTAGTTTGAGACCCCTATATGCTTGTTGTATGAGTTGTGCATGTTTTGGAAGTGTTGGATGTGAGTGTGGGAGGTTTTGGAGGCGGATTGCATGAGGCGAAAACGGGTTCTACCTTGCTGGGGAACCCAGGTTCGGCCGCCGAAGGTAGTTTCGGCTTTCGAACCTGCCTGTGGAAGCAATCTTTGGCCGCCTAACCTTGCCCCCGAAAATGGACTTTCGGCTCTGGAAGGGACTTTCGGCCGCCTAACCTTGCCCCCGAAAGTGCCTGGCTTTCGTCTCTGGAAGAGACTTTTGGCCGCCGAACCTGCCTCCGAAAGTGCCTGACTTTCGGATCTGTGGGAGCATTCGGCAGCCGAATGTGCCGCCGAAGGTGCCTTGTCCAGCCTTCCTTTGCTTGTTTTGCATGATTGTTTTATGATATTTTAGGGGGTTTTTGGGGAGTTGTTTAGAGTCCTGTTAGAGTATGTTTGGTCCCTCATTTGAGTCCACCTGTGTAAGATTGGACCTGAGGAACCGAGGTGTTCAGCAGTGTTAGCTGCTTCAGAGTTAGTCCAAAGGTAGCCAGAGGTGAGTAGAACTGAACTTTATGTTTAAAAAATAAATTAAATATTTTAAGCATGTTCATGCATCATGAATACCATGTTATGTAATAGGTTGTTTGCATTAGAATTCACGAATATGATGCATTGCATAATACGATGATGATGATGTTGATGAATATTGAATGATCCTCTAGCCCTCTGTACGATATGATATGATATGATATGACATGAGATGGAAAGACCAGGCGTGGCCGTATCGCCCCTGGCAATAGGTTATATGTAAGAGAAGACCAGGCGTAGCCGTATCGCCCCTGGCATAGTCGGACATGTTATGATATGAGCTATGTAAGAGAAGACCAGGTGTGGCCGTATCGCCCCTGGCATAGTTGGACATGTTATGATATGAGATATGTAGAGGGCTATTGGTGACAAGTTCATCCTTGATGTGTATTGTTTGTGATGTGATGCATTTCATGATGGCATATGTTTAAATGTTTTCCTTATATAGTTCTGCTCACTAGGCTTTATAGCTCACCCCTTTCCCCTAACCCCAGGTTTGCAGGGTCAGAGATAGTTCAGGAGGTCGGCAGGTTACGGCTATGGTTATGTTATGTAATAGAATAGTAGTGGACATGATGTAATGTAAAGTTATGTAATGATGTAAAAGTATGTATTGTAATGTAAGGATATGTAATGACATGTCATGGTTAGAGTTGTGCTTTGCCCTAGTCATGTATGGTTAATCCCTTTTGACACATGATCTTTATGTATGTTTTATGATGAGATTTGTTGAACCAAGCTTGACGTATGATATGTTGACCCAACTGGAGCATTTGATGAGGGTTCCAGTAAGGGGTTTTATGTTTACAGTTATTGTGCATGCACAAGTTAAGCTTTGGAAAATGAAAGGAAAAGTTTAAAGTTTTATGTTATGTTTGATCATGTACGGGATTATACCAGTTGTGCAGGATGTATGTTAGGCTTGCTACGGGTCCCGGCGACCTTAAGTCGATCTGGATCCTAGCGCCGGTAGCGGTCCGATTTCCGGGTCGTTACAACTGTATATTTGTTGGAGGAAACCTAGTGTCTTGGAAAAGTAAAAAGCAAAATGTGGTATCCAGTGCCGAGTCAAAATACAGGGCCGTGACTCAATCCACTTGTGAGATTCTGTGGATAAATCATCTGCTGAAGGAAGTTGATATGGATGTTGCGTCACTCGCGAAACTTTGGTGTGATAATCAGGCTGCTCTTCACATTGCTTCCAATCCATTATACCATGAACGTTTAAGCATATTGAAATTGATTGTCATTTCATCCGTGAGAATATTTAAGAAAATTTAATCCCCACTAGTTATTTGAAAATAGGAGAGCAACTAGGTGATCTACTCATTGAAACTTTAAATGGGCCTCGAATAGAATATCTTTTTAACAAGTTGGACATGATAAATATATATGATCCAACTTGAGGGGAAGTGTTAGAGCGTGAATATAATCTGTACATAATTATAGGAGATTACATAATTATAGATTAATTGATTGATAGAGGATTATTAGGAGTTGACCTTAACAAAACCTTATAATCTGTATATATATCCACTTGCTTCAATGGAAAAATATATATATCCACTTACTTCAATGAAAAAATATATTGAAATTGCCCAATTATTCTTATCTTATTATATATATGTCTTGAATTCATGATAAATTTTAGGGGTAAGCATTCGACTGATTTGATTTAAAATCGAACTGAATAAATTGAAAATTAAAATTTAATATTTATAAAGATCGAGCTGAATTGATTTTAAATAGAAATTAAATCAAATCAAATTGATCTGATTTGATTCGATTTGATGGATTGAATTTTTAATAGATTTTTTATTTTTTAAATTTTATTTTTAATATTTTAAAATTTAATTGAAATATTTCAACTCTAATTATGGTCTAATCTCTCTATATTATCAAAAATAATATATCATTATTACTAATCATTTCGATTCGATTTTTCTATTTTTTTCTAATCAAAATTGAATCGAACCGAAATAACTAAAATTTTTAAAACTGAAAATCAAATCAAACTGAAATGAATAAAAAATCAAACTAAAATTTCAAATTAATTTGATTTGATCAATTTTTTTCGATTTGAACCAAATTCACCAAAAAAAATTTTCCATATCCTATGATCTGCATGTTTTTTTTCCTTCCCACTTTGATTATCTCTACCTGTGTTTGTACTGTTCTATGTTTGCAGTTTTACCAGCACTTGCAGCTAACGCTGTTCCACTTTTGTATCCTTTTTCTTTTCCGCAGCAGCTATTTTTTCCTCCATATAATTATTTTCCTATTAAAAAAGAAATAAATGTGTAAAGGTGTGGTATCTATTTAAAAGAAAAGTAGAGTAAATTATGAAATTTACTAAAATAAAATTAAAAAAATTAAAATGCATTAAAAAATTTTCCTTACCGTTTATTTACAAAAAATAATTTATATTTAAAAAATATTTTTATATAAAATATTTTTTTAATAAAATAGTTTATTTTATATTATTTAAATTTAATTTAAAAATTAAAATATATCAACAAATTTATTTATAAAGGTGTTAATAAAATTTTTAAAATTTAAATGGTTACTTTCTCTTTAAAAAAATTATTTCTTTAAAATAATTTAATTTTTTTATTAAGAAAAAAATTTTATTAACTAAATTTTTTAAAATTCTTAAATATTAAAACATATTATTTTAAAATATATTTTTTATAAAACAATCGGAGTAGAAGATGATGTTGCTGTTATCCCTATTAAGAGCTCCAGAGATATTCCGATCGTCACTTATGATTTCTGTATGGTGGGGATGTTTCTCATATACAATCCAATCAATTTTCAGAATATACAGATCTCTTTGGCAGACTTGTGGCGGCAATCCTCGGACAGTTATTGTATTGAATGATTTGGTTCCTAGTTACAAGCCGGACATTTTATTTTTGATGGTAACAAAAACTTTTAGTTCTCGTATGAAATTTTTTCGTAATTTTTGATATTTTGATGGTTGCTTCTTAGTTAATAGACAAGGATTGGGATGATGTATTTCGTTAATGTGGAAGAGTCATGGGTCTTTTTTTGTAGTTGACTTTTCTTTAAATTTTATTGATTCGGTTGTTTCGGAAGGTAATGTTCAATGGAAGT
>NC_035163.2:8748307-8768305 GCF_001659605.2 Manihot esculenta
TTATGGATAGAACAATGGCTATAGAGGACAAAGTAATAAATAATAGATTTTACTTTTACTGGCTAAAGTATTAGCTACATGTATAGAGCAAGAATTTAAAATAAAATGAGAAGAATTTCTGTTTATTTAATGAAATTTTTTAATATTATTTAATTAAGAAATTCAATAAATTAAAAATTTTTATTGAAAATTTACATAAATTTTTAAAATTTATCAAGAGTTTAAAGAGATTTTTTATTTAATAAAAATATATAAAAATCAAGTTATATACATTAAGTTAAATAAATATACAGGAAACGTTAAAAATTAGTAGTTAAAAAATAAAATAAAAACAAAATTGCATCAACCACACTCAATGTGTAATCATACATAATACCTATTGACTTTACTAACAGTTGTTAAGACATGTTCTAAGTTACTTTTTCTGTTTTAGTGTGGTTGGCTTTATTTTTTTCTTCATTTTCGTGGAATCGTTCCATTGACAATTATTTTATTACGGAGTTTTCAATAATGCTATATTTTTTATAAATAATTGATTCAAAATAGTCATTAAATGAATGACAAAAGACAAAGATAAAAAGCTCAAAATGTAGTAGTTATGTATTGAAAAAGAAAAACAAAATCTTATTAAATGTTATTATCCATATATATATATATATATAAACATTTACAAAATCAATGTTTTACCACCCACCATTAAGCTTTTGTCGGTGCTTCTAAACGAATATAATCATACATAATACCACTAAAAGGGCTTCCATTTCTAGTCTGAGTAAGATAAATTGTATTCTTTCCTTGGAGAAGTTGAGAAGCTGGTACTTGAATGCTATAGAACCAATATAAACCATGAATTCCGTATCTTGCAATAGCATTATCCTTGCCTATTAGCCTTGTTGTGAAAAGAGGTCGTTTGACATTGGCATTGTTGAACCTCACCTTTTGCATGCATGATAGATTTTTCATTATTAAGTTTAAGATATAAAAGTAATGAAATTGCTAAGTAAAAAGCGAATGGTATACCTGAAGTTCAGAATTAGTAGCTGATGCCAAGGCTATTTGCAAAGTGTAACTTCCACTTTGCATTACACTTTTAAGTTCAAATATGATCTGCCATGTAGTTGCCTTATATGCCGTATTTCCAACCTTTCTGCAATTTGAATAACCAATCTCAATATAATTATTATTAGAGAAAAATATAAAAAAGTATCTTGTAGTTTCATTAGTTTTTCATTTTAGGGTATATGATTTACTTCAAGATCTGTGATTTAATTTTGTGTCATAATAGTACACTGTGATATAAATTTTATAATAGTGTAGAGTTTAGAAATTATCATTGCTTGTAACTGAAAAGATATTATGAGGTACTATTTTGATACAAAATTGAATCACATATCCTAAAATAAACTACAGAGTCTGAAGTAAAAACCCGATGAAACCACACGGTACATTTTTGTACATTTTCCTTATTATTATTATTATACTTCAAGTAAATTAAAGATTGAGAGAAAATAAAATAGATGTTAATAAGTACCTGTTAACATGGGCGAAGAACCAATCTTTAGCATAATTACTAACACCAACGGTATATATGAGATCATTCTTAGGGTATAGATCAGTATATCTTTCCCACAATCCATATTGTCTAAATCTGTATAGGAAAAAAGCAATAATAAAAAATGATGCATGATATTAACTTTGGATGAAACAAGAAGGCATGCAGCAATGTGGAAGGGAGCTAACTTGTTTGCTGGGCTATCAATATACAATTTGTTGACGAGCGTTGGGTTTGCGTCTGGTACATAGAATTCAGAAGCAGTACGATCAGGAATGCCAATTTCCCAAAGAGTTGTACCATTTCTTGGAGGATCATATGTAAGTACACCCAATTTGATCTCAGATCCTGTAGTTCAACATGTACATAATTTCATTAAGTAATTAAAGAAAATTAGTTTAACCATTTATAAAACTACTATAAGCTATAAATACCTGGTTGAATAATGACATCAACATTATACTTGTAATCTCCAAGAAAACCAGGAACAAATGCATATAAACTATATTTCCCAGCTCTGATATTTTTAATTGAGAAACTTCCTTTCTTGTCAGCTTGAGTCCAAAATTGGTAACCCTATAAGTAAATTGAAAAAACATAGCAATGTTTAGCCAAGAAATTCCTCATGTTGCTAGATAATTTGAAATTGAAATTTCAAATTTGTTGAAATTTCTAACCTTTACTTCTGTTTGCCATGAGCCCACAGCACCTGGTGCTGCCAATCCCACATAAGCTAAACTTGCATCAATCAATTTTTCATTGATGTATGGGTCACGAACTACTAATTGACCTACGACATTTCCCCGTTGATCAGAAGAAGGGAAATCTTCAGATCGAGGAAAATTATATGGCCAGCTTTTAACTTCAGTTGACATCTAATAATCAACAACAAGCATGAGTACTCAAAATTGCATCCAAATTCTCATGAACAAAAAGAATGAATAAACAAATAGATATGTACTTGTCTTTTAGCATCTTCCCAAGGGCTTTGGGATTTTCAGAAGGCGGAATAGAATTAAGATAGACGTAAACAGGGCCAAAAACTTTCTTCCATGGCTCTCCATTTCGATACTCTGTATTTAAGTCCTTCCCAGCATAATGAACACTACCAAACATCTAAACAAAAATAACTGAATTATAATTAAAATACATTTGTGATAAAAAAAGAATTTTGAAGGGAAATGAACCTCTCAATGTAAAAATATTGAGGCGTTCTACTTATAAATTGTTAACAAGTAGTGAAAATTTTCAAATATCACATACTCACATTGAGAACAATAGGCCCCACATGAGAGGTTAGGTCTTGCTTGACGGGGCCAGCATCGCGAAATTCATTACTGGGTGTGATCATCCAAAATCCAACCGGTGGGTCATTTGATATCCACCCATGCACCTTGTTGTCTTTGTTCTCACAAGAGTACTGGTATTTATCATCCACCTGCACGTATCATTCCACAATATTAATGAATAAAATAATAAATGAAGGTACACAATAATAAGACGTTTCAATTTTTTAAATTCCTAAGAAATTAATTAGCATTTATTATTTTCCTATAACATTTTCTTTGATTTCTAACACAATTTTCTTTCAATTATTTTACATTTAATCAAAACACTTTGCACACTATCAATATATTAATCCAATAATGAGAAATTAAAATGAAGCTATTAATACTTAGGTCGATCCGGTCCACGTATACCCAAAAAATACAAAGTGGGTCCATCTATTGTTTCGCGATGGAATCTATTTATTTATGTCTTGTAAATCTTTTGAATCCATATTCTCATAATTAATTACCTCTCCTTTTTGTTGAGGGTTGACTGGATTTGTTAAAAGAACAGCTTCAGGATAGGCTAGAGGTTGGCCAGTGGTGCGATCTTGAGGCATTGGCATTACTCTCTGCCTATCATCGGATATTGCCATGTAGTGAAACCTGACCATTGATTTCATAAATAAATGTTCTTGTTGCCTTCAATTGATTAATATAAAATAAATAATTGATAAACAATATTGATTAATTCTCCATTTACTTTTCACTTTGAAGTTTGAAAACCACTCTAATTTGATCCATATCAACGTCAGGCCACCCTTTTAAGCGTTCCATTACAGCATACAGATAAAGCCCTGAGCTTCCACGTCGAACTATGTACCTGCAAAGTTGAAATCGGTGTGTAGAGATTAGACTTTCGTTAACTTTGTTTATTTTCTTATAAGGTGAAAAAAGTATGCAATGAACTAGGGCTCACCTTTTGTCTACCTTCAAGGGAACTGTGGTTTTATCCATTGAAGGGCTCCATATCTTAGAGAACGAAATCTCTACTTGGTCTTCATTTTGCACTATAATACTAAACTTTGTAGCTTGTACCCTAAAAATTATAGTAACAATTAAAACTTCAACTTGAAAAAAAAAAGCTTAACTAGAGTTTATAAAGTATTAATTTAGATATGCATTTACTTGTCAAAGATGTTAGAATCTCTAGGTCGGCTCCATACCACATCCCAGTATCTAAACTCCAAGAATTACTAACCACAATTAGAATTTATTATCACAATGTAATGAATAAATAGAAACTGATAAAGGATTAAATGCATACCCTCGATTATTTTCATAATTCTTGGTTTCAAGTACGTTATTCATTTCTTTATATTTAATTCCGATAAACATCACCGCCTGGACTAGAGAAATTGACTTGGACAATTCCATTATCAATCACCACCTTATTTAAACACATTAAATAATTAATTAATTGTATAGAATATGTCGGTAATAATAGAATACAACTATGATATGGAGATTTATAAGTGACAAATAAAAAAAATAAGATGGAAAATTTAAGTATATTACTTGCTTATCAGTTACTTGTAGCTGCACCCCAAGAGCTGAGCTCTTTTTAGTTGTACTTGGAATTTTACTGCAAATAGAACCGTACGCATGTTATTCCTAATAAGCTTAATTACCTTACTTCTCTCTTCTTTGTCACCACATGCCAGAAAAAAAAAAGTAGTAATGAAAATCACAAAGAAGAAACGAAATAAAGAGGAAGATCATGAGTATGAACCTTGTTGGGATCTTCGCAGAGGAAGCAATAAGGAAGAAGAAGAAAAAGCAAAGACCGATAGCAGGCCAGTTAGACCCAGCAAGCAAATGCATCTTGCCCATTTTGTGCGGAGAAATTCTATAAAATTTGAAGCAGAGAAAAAAAGAAGTTAGATAACTCAAGAAACATAAAATTGATCAAAGGAAATTATAATAATCGCTAAACAGGAAATATAAAACATATTTTGCTTAATACCGTTATATGCTTGACGAAAATTGATTTTCAATACTAAAGAAAATATTTGGAAAAGGATGAAGATTAAGGAATATGATAAAGGATAGTGATATATTTTTTCTTTTCACTATGACTAACAATCAATGCTTAATTTGACTCTTATTTATAATATCAATTTTAAGAGTAACAAGTCTAATTACAAACTAAGGTTGTTTAAGCATGCAAAAATTTGATGGGTGTTAAACATTTTTTTATTGTTATTTCTTATGGACATCAAGCACGACAAAAGAAAAAACCCCACTACCACAACCACTTAACTGCTGACTAAGAAATAACAAAAATGTAAAATGAAAAAAATTTAAAACACCACTCAAAAGTAGAGTGGAAAACTCACATTCTGGGCGGGAATGAGGAAAAGCTCCTCCCTACCCAAACGTGATAGAAAGGAGAAGAAGGTGTGGCAGACGACGAGACAGCCTCTCTCTAAAAAAACATTAGAGAGAGGTTCTTTTGAATAAATCTCTAGTTTGTAATTGGCCAATGGTAAAAGAACCTAAGGTGGTTTTAAAAAGAGCAATCAAGACACAAAAATATCTAACATCTCCTATTTATGGTATTTCTATATTAGGATATTCGTTTATGTTGCTATATTTGGATTTTCTTTATTTTATTTGCTTGGTATTGGTTGGTATACTAAAATATTTGTTTACTTATTAAAAAAAAAAGAGGTGGACGAGATAAATGTTGCAGAGCATGTTCATGGATAGCCACACAAAAGAAATCAAAAAGTGAAAAACAAAAAGGAGAGATTATGAGAAAATATTAAAAAAAGGAAAATGAGAGGTTTTCTAGAGATAACGAGCCTCTCTCTAGATTTAAAAAATGAATCAAACATCCATTTTCGAAAAAAAAAAAACAAATAGTAAATAAAGGTCAAGCATAAAAGAAATAATATAAAGCTAATTTCACTTATATTCAATTAAAATATTTATGAAATCTTATTATATTTATAAAAAAAAAGTATGTCATGAAAAATATTTAAAATACCTTAATGAAAATATAGGGAGAGAAGTGCCGAAAGCAGGCTAGGACTATACTGAAATGTGACATATTTATAGAAAATCTAATATCAATGGAAAACTCTGATGTCATTATTAAATTTAGTTCAGGTCTAACTCATTGCAAAAACTAACACAAAGCATGCCTTCTTGTTTCATCTAAAGTTAATATCATGCATCATTTTTTATTATTGCTTTTTCCTGTACAGATTTAGACAATATGGATTGTGGGAAAGATATATTGATCTATACCCTAAGAATGATCTCATATATACCGTTGGTGTTAGTAATTATGCTAAAGATTGGTTCTTGGCCCATGTTAACAGGTACTTATTAACATCTATTTTATTTTCTCTCAATCTTTAATTTATTTGAAGTATAATAATAATAATAAGGAAAAGGTACAAAAATGTTCCGTGTGGTTTCATCGGGTTTTTACTTCAGACTCTGTAGTTTATTTTAGGATATGTGATTCAATTTTGTATCAAAATAGTACCTCATAATATCCTTTCACTGACAAGCAATGATAATTTCCAAACTCTACACTATGGTAAAATTTATATCACAATGTACTATTATGACACAAAATTAAATCACAGATCTTGAAATAAATCATATACCCTAAAATGAAAAACTAATGAAACTACAAGATACTTTTTTATATTTTTCTCTAATAATAATTATATTGAGATTGGTTATTCAAATTGCAGAAAGGCTGGAAATACGGCATATAAGGCAACTACATGGCAGATCATATTTGAACTTAAAAGTGTAATGCAAAGTGGAAGTTACACTTTGCAAATAGCCTTGGCATCAACTACTAATTCTGAACTTCAGATATATCATTCGCTTTTTACTTAGCAATTTCATTACTTTTATATCTTAAACTTAATAATGAAAAATCTATCATGCATGCAAAAGGTGAGGTTCAACAATGCCAATGCCAAACGACCTCTTTTCACAACAAGACTAATAGGCAAGGATAATGCTATTGCAAGATACGGAATTCATGGTTTATATTGGTTCTATAGCATTCAAGTACCAGCTTCTCAACTTCTCCAAGCAAAGAATACAATTTATCTCTCTCTCTCTCTCTCTCTCTCTCTCTCTTGATTATATTTTCTAGATTTTTAAAATTATATAAAATGAATGTATTTTTCTAATTTTCTATGAAAAATAAAAATAAAACTGAAGATCGAAAACAAAAAATAGTTTTCTATAACTAAACGCACCCTAATAAATTTGAATAAATTTTTTGTGCATTTTGTCTTTTTTTATAAAGAGAAAGAAAAATCTTGAAAAGATCACATTACCACGTCAACAAAATAAATTTAGACTGTGCGAGAGAGAGAGAAAAACTTTTGAATTCTTATTTCAGAAATAAAATGACGTTACAGAGACATCCAGAAGCATTCTGCTTCCTTATGTATTCAGACAATTACACGTGCACATCTCGTGCCAATTATAGCCCTATTACAATGGAAAGAGAAATAAAGGAAACGACACAGTTTCAAACATATGCATATACATTTAATCTAAAACGATGCAGTTTCAACACCCCCTCCTCAAGTTGAAGCTGGTAGAGGCAGTAAATTCAACTTGCCAGTAAGATTGTCATGGCGAGATGCAGGCAGTGCTTTTGTAAAGATGTCTGCCAATTGTTCTTGAGTGGGGAGATGGCTAGGAAGAATGAAGCCTTGTTGGAGTTGGTCCCGGACGATATGGCAATCTATTTCAATATGCTTCGTGCGCTCATGAAATACCGGGTTAGCTGCAATGTGCATTGCTGCCTTGCTGTCACAATGCAGTGGAATGGGCAGCTGGATGGCAACCTGCAAGTCCTGCAAAACATAGCTAATCCAAAGCAACTCACAGACAGTGTTAGCCATTGCACGATATTCAGCCTCAGCTGAAGACTTAGAAACAGTGGTTTGTTTCTTAGTCTTCCAAGATATGAGGCAAGGACCCAAGTATATGCAATATCCGGATAGAGACTTCCTTGAATAAGTACAGGCAGCCCAATCAGAGTCACAATAGGCATTCAAGCATAAATCATTGCTCACAGGGTAATGAAGCCCTTGATAGAGGGTGCCCTTGAGATAACGAAGTACATGTAAAGCAGCCTCCCAATGAGGCTTTCGTGGCATGCTCATAAATTGACTTAAGTGCTGCACAGCATAGCATATATCAGGCCTTGTGAGATTAATATAAAGAAGCCTCCCAGGAGCCTTCGGTACATGTCAGGCTCATCAAGAGTTTCTCCTGAATCAGGAGTTAAATGTAATCCTTGAGGTAGAGGACAGGATACTGGTTTACAATAAAACATCCCAGCATCCTTTAACACATCTGAAATGTATTTAGTTTGGCTGAGAATAGTTGCTTGAGAGGATCTAGCAATCTCCAGCCCCAAAAAATATTTCATAGGTCCCAAGTCTTTGATAGTGAACTTTGAGTCTAATGCAAGCTTGCACTTGTTTATAGCATCAATAGAGTTTCCAGTTAAAATGACATCATCAACATATACAAGTAGAATCAGAGTCAAACTGCCAGTGTGTTGTGTAAAGAGGCAGTGGTCATGGGGAGATTGAACAAATCCCAAAGTTTTTAGAAAACTGGTAAATTCAATGTTCCATTGTCTGGAGGCTTGTTTAAGCCCATATAAAGACCTTTTAAGCAAGCAAACTTCCCCTGGTTGGGCTTTGTGATAGCCCTGAGGTGGTGTCATGTACACCTCTTCATTTAGATACCCATGAAGGAAGGCATTGTTAATGTCCAACTGAAAAATTGGCCACTGTCTAGAGGTGGCCATAACGATGAGAATTCTCACAGTTGTAAGCTTTGCTACAGGTGAAAACCTGTCTTTATAGTCCAGCCCTTCTATTTGATTGTAGCCTTTGGCTACCAATCGGGCTTTATACCTTTCTACATCACCATTGGGCTTAAATTTAACTTTGTAAACCCATTTGCATCCTATTGCCTTCTTATTCTTAGGCAAAGTGGTGATTATCCAGGTATTATTGGTTTCCAAGGCATGAAGCTCTTGCTTCATGGCCTCAACCCAATGAGCATCTCTGGATGCTTGAGAATATGTGCAGGGTTCATAAACCTTATTGACATTGCAAATATAAGATTTATGTGATGGATGAAAGGACATAGAAGATGTGTACAAAGAATTTACATAGTCCTGCATCCAAACAGGAGTCTGTCTATGTCTTTGAGTCCTTCTAACAGAGGGACTTTTCTGAGACTCATCATTGGTATGACCAGATCTATAAAGAATGGGATTTGGAGACTCACATTCAACCACAGGTATAGGAACCACAGAATCCTCTATTTCACTTGACCCTTGGAAGGGAAAGATATTTTCATGGAAAATTACATCCCTACTGATAAAAAAAACATTATCAGCAATGTTATACAGCTTATATGCTTTATGAGTGTTGGCATATCCCATCATTATGGCTTTAATGGCTCTCTCTTGAAATTTATCTTTATGTGTACCCACAGTCATTGCATAGCACAAGCATCCAAATTTTCTCAAGTGAGAATAGTTAGGTAAGGTGCCATACAGTCTTTCATAAGGGGTAGTCCAATTAAAACCCTCCATAGGCATTCTATTAATTAAGTAGGTGGCAGTTAAGATGCACTCTGCCCAGAATTGGGTAGGGACTTGGGATTGCATTTTCAAGGCTCTAGCAGTGTCAAGTATGTGTCTGTGTTTCCGTTCCACCACTCCATTCTGCTGGGGAGTGTATGGACAGGATTTCTGGTGTATAATCCCCTTACTAGCAAGAAGAGAGTTATAAGCATGGCTTAAAAATTCCCTTCCATTATCAGTTCTAATGGTCTTAATGGTAGTGTTGAATTGATTTTCTACCATATGAATAAAGTGTTTAATGAGACCAAAAGTTTGGCCTTTTAAGTGCATCATGAAGGTCCATACGGCCCTACTGTAGTCATCAACAATGGTGAGGAATAATCTAGCTCCAGTGATTGAACTGGTCTTATAAGGTCCCCATATGTCAATATGGATCAATTCAAAAGGCCTTGAAGCTAGAGTGTGACTTCTAGGAAAGGGTAATCTAGCTTGCTTAGCAAGAGGGCAGGTGGGGCAGCAAGTCATAGCATTATCAGTGATGTTTATGCCCTTAATATGTTTAAGTTTGTTAACAGATGCATGCCCTAGTCTATCATGTATGTCATTCATGCTCACAGTACAATTGTATATCCTTGCACATTGCACAGAGTTTCTTTTATTCGAATCAGATATAGGAACCATGGCATTTACAATGTTGTGAAGATTATCATCTAAGTTCATGATCTGAATTAGGCAATGTCTAATCTCAGTTTGACAGAAACTCATCTTATTCAGTCTGAATAGATCTCTTTGTTTCTTTCCTATGGCCACCACCTTCTTATTCAGAGGTTCCTGTATAATACAGTAATGATGGCATATCACAATACAATATCCATGACTATTCATCAATTGACTAATGGATACCAGATTGTATTGAAAATGAGGAATATATAGAACATCATTCAGAAGTAATTTTCCAAAGAGGTTTAGCCTTCCAGATTGGGTAACCTGTGTTGTGTTCCCATCTGGAAAGCAAACAGATATGTGCTTGTGTAGTGTTTGTAAAGTGATAAACAAACTGCTGTTTGAGCACATGTGATTAGTGGCTCCAGTGTCTAGGATCCAGCTATCATCAGTGTCCAATTGTGCATAACAAGTTTTATGGAGTTTAGGATTACCTGCAAAGTCCATGAAGTGTGACTCAGGTTCAAGGCATGTTCCAGGGGCTAGGCTCCCTTTCCCTTTGACAAGTTGAGAAACTTCTTGCTTTAGGGAGGTCAACATGGATATCAGTTCATTTATTTTACTGGATGTATCAGTATAGTCAAGAGGGCTGTCCTCTTCAGGCCTATTTTGTTCTACAGCAACCATAATTCTGGTGTTTCCATATCCCTTTACACCTTGTGTCCCACTTTTGTTCTTTGACTTGAACCAATCAGGGTATCCAATCAGTCTAAAACACCCCTCCCTAGTATGCCCATTCATATTACAGAAGGTACAATGTCCCTTCTTGTTGTCAGGCTTTCTTGGTCTGGCCTGACTTTGAGTGTAGGTTTTGTTCAGTAACACAAGGGATTCAGAGTTGTCACTCATGGCTCCCAAAATCTCCCTCTGAGACTCAAATTTCACAACCATTGAGTTTACCAGTTTTCTAAAAACTTTGGGCTTTGTTCAATCTCCCCATGACCACTGCCTCTTTACACAACACACTGGCAGTTTGACTCTGATTCTACTTGTATATGTTGACGATGTCATTTTAACTGGAAACTCTATTGATGCTATAAACAAGTGCAAGCTTGCATTAGACTCAAAGTTCACTATCAAAGAGTATGCCTTATTCACTGTTGGTAAGGGATCCATTCCCAATACTTGGTCCCTTACAGACCTAAAAGACTCGTTCAGTCCCATCAGAAACTGCATGAGTCTGTTTCTGTTGGTTATTTCTGCTATAGCCCTAGAGGCTCCACATGTACAGGTAGGGAGGGTCTCCATACATCCTAATTCATCCCAAAGTCTCTTTAGCTTAGTAAAGTAGACAGCAACAGGGGCATTCTCTTGAGACATAAGAGAAATTTTCCTGTGTAATTCATATATCATAGGGCCATTGCATTCTCCAAACCTTTCACATATTTCCAACCAGAGATCTCTGGCTGAAGCAGTGTATATAAAACCATCCACCAGTTCCTTGGAGATGGAGTTAAGGATCCAGGATGTGACCATGAAGTCACATCTCTTCCATTGTTCGTAACCCTCAGATTCTTTACTAGGTGCCGAAATAGTTCCTTCGACAAACCCTAGTTTCATCTTGGCACCCAGGGCGATTTTAATCGCTCTGGTCCATGATCTGAAGTTTGACCCTATAAGAGGGGCTGAGACTAGACTCATACCTGGATGATCAGAAGTTTGGAGACTCAAAGGATCTCCCATTCCTTGGGTCACGCCTTGTGGTCTTTCCGGTGCACCCGTTGCCTTCTGTTCCTTGCTACTGTTCCCTCGCTCCGTCGCCATCAGATCTCTCAGAAAACCTCTAGATCTCACTCATACAACGATTGACGCGCCGTCGTGAGCCGAAACTTGGCTCTGATACCATGTGCGAGAGAGAGAGAAAAACTTTTGAATTCTTATTTCAGAAATAAAATGACGTTACAGAGACATCCAGAAGCATTCTGCTTCCTTATGTATTCAGACAATTACACGTGCACATCTCGTGCCAATTATAGCCCTATTACAATGGAAAGAGAAATAAAGGAAACGACACAGTTTCAAACATATGCATATACATTTAATCTAAAACGATGCAGTTTCAACATAGACCATGTAAAACTCTCTAATAGAAGATTCATTTAAGGGTATCTATTAGTGAACACACCACAACGTTCACTAGCTTGTTTGCGACTCTATTAGCCTTTCTATAACTACGACATAATCACACTTGCCAAGGTCGACAAAGGAGGTCACAACACTGGAAGAGTAAATTCACATGCTTTAGGTTTAAAGCCTTGTCATTTATCAAATGTCCTTGGAGTCTAATTGTGTAATAAACTTTACGTATGCCAAATCCTAGGCCAGATATTAAACATGAAGCAAAGTTTAAAATTTAGTTTGCATAATGTTACAAACTCCAACTCTAACTAAAATACTAATGACCAAGACCTTTTGAAGTCACAAGGAACTCCTCCTCCACCATTATAATTTGAATTACCCAGATTCTCTATCCATATTCAATTTAATTAATCTAGGTCCTAATGATTCTTAAGACATAGAGACAATATATAGCTATAAAAGTGGAAACAATAGAAAATTTGTGTAAGGAAGCTCTAATATTAAATTTGAAGAAAATATAACTTTGAAGCAATAGGCCGTTATTGTGTACAACTTTACTATGCCACATGCAAATCCCCATAACCTGAGGCTAAGGATTTCTAAAAAAGAAGACTCAAAACAACTCATACTATTTTTAGATTATACGAATTCCAAAACCACTCAAATTAGTTCATTATCTAAAGCAACCTAAAGATTATGAATCCTAAACCCACATCCACGCCTCTCTAGTAATATTTAAAATCATGGAATATTATTTCTTTATACTACTCGCAGTTTACATAGTTAGAATCATTAGTGAAGTGTAGCATCCCAAAAATAAAATAAAATAAAGTAAAATAATAAATAAAAAATAAGAATAAAAAAGAAGAAAAAAAAAAGAAAAAAGAGAGAAAAAAATAAATTAAATTTTAATTTAAGGACAAGTGACAATTTGCTAACCACTTAACCAAATAAAAAAAAAAAGAAAAGAAGAAAGAAGAAAAGACTAGAAGAGAAGAGGGAATTCATCTTTCCCATTTTCTTCTTCTGCCCTTGAACAACAATGAAACCCCATTTCTCCATCTTTTCTTTTCTACACCAAATTTCTTCAAACTTTCACCTCCAATCAATTACCCATTTTCTCCCAATACCTTTCCAAAGTAGAATTTGAAGAAAAGAAGAGACATCAAAGAGAAAATTCAAGATTGAGGGAGAGTGAATATTAACCAAGTGTTTGGAAATTTAAAGGTATGTTAGGGGTTTTGATGTATAAATATTTCTTATAATTTTTATGTGAATATTTATGAAAAATATTGTATTAATATTATTTATTTGTTTATTTTCCATGAAGAAGAAGTGGAAGGCAAGAGTGGAAACTCTAAAGGAAAAGGAAAGGAAGATTAGAAACCCTAACCCAGGGAATGCTGCACCTCCTCCACCGCCAGCAGAACCAATAGTTCCTGATGTCCAGATACCCAAACCTAGCTCATCAGTTGGGGGTAAGGTAAAGATGACAGATTACCTAAAGTTGGATGCCCCCAAGTTTGAAACAGGTGATGACCCTTTTGAGTATCTCAGAACGGTAAAGATGATAACTGATGAGTTGGGAGCAAGTGACAGTAGAGCCATTCAGATGGCAAAATTCACATTGAAATGTAAGAAGGCAAGGGAATGGTTCAAAAACTATGTGGACCCACGGTTGGAGAGCTTATCCTGGGAGCAGTTTGTCAATGAGTTTGCAGGATGGGCTTTCCCAGACAGTTCAAGGGAGCTTAAGATGATTGAGTTTGAGCAACTGAGGCAGACGGAAGAGATGAGTGTTGATGAGTTTGCAGATAAGTTTTTAGAGTTGTTGCCGTATGTGGGGCAAGCTTGTGATACGGATCAAAAGAAAGCAAGGAGGTATACCATGAGACTCCACTCCAGGTATTCCTCTTTGATCCAATTAGCAGAGAGGGAGAGTTTCCATGCTATAGTGGATATGGCCCGAAAGATGGAGGTTAGTGCCATTATTCAGGGAACAGTTAAGCAGTCTGTGGCACAGTCTTCGGGTTCCAAAGTCCCGGGGACGAGTGATGTTAATCTCTCCTCTCTGAACGACACTACCATGAAGAGTAAAAAGGGTGACAGAGGCCTCAAAAGGTCGAAGAAGAACAAGTTCTGGAACCGATTAAAGTCTGGTCTGGGAATAGGTGATGGCTCGAGCTCCGGTTCGGATGGCTCCAGATGTACAAGGTGCGGTAGACTGCACAAGAGAGTCTGTCGGATTGGGACAACAGCATGTTTCAGGTGCGGACAGGAGGGGCACATGGCACGTGAGTGTCCCACTGCGACCTTGGTGACACAGTCCCAGCAGACAGCTTCAAACAGTATGGCTCAACCAGTAGCTCCAGCCATGTTTTAGGGCAATGGTCGAGGCAGAGGGAGAGGGATAGCTCCTTCTTCAGTAGGTTCCCGCGAAGAAGGTCCATCAGCTCCAGTTCGGATTTTCTCCATGACCCAGCAAGAGGCTGACACATCGGACATGGTGATGACAGGTAATCTCACTTCTGTATGTTCTGATGTGTATGCTTTAATGAACCCTGATGTGTTTCTCTTTCCTTGTTGCTTCGAGAGCCGTAGATAGAGTGGGTTGGATAGCTTCTGGGTTGGAGTGTCCCCTTTGGGTCAGTGGACCCAAGTGTGATCCATCGGTGGCAGAGTCAGTCTGCCGATATAGTTCAGAGTATGTTGTGAGTAGATCTCTTTCAGCCGACCTAGTGGTTCTAGATTTGACTGATTCTGATGTCATTCTAGGGATGAACTGGCTTTTTGCTCGTAGTTTTACCTTGGATAGCAGAGACGAGGTAGTTAGGTTCAGAGTTCAGGGTGGATCATAGGTAGTCCTTAGTGGGGACAGAGTAGAGATACCTAAAGGTTTGTTATCAGCCCTACAGGCTCGTGAGTTGTTCAGGAGAGGTTGTCAGGGGTTTCTTGCTCATGTTAGAGAGCATAGTAGTCAGGTCAGGGAGCCCACCTCAGTGCCCGTAGTCAGAGAGTTCTTAGATGTTTTTCCAGACAAGCTGCCAGGTTTACCACCTGCTAGGGAGATAGAGTTTGAAATTAAAGTGATAATGGGAACCAGACCCGTCTCTACCCCTCCCTACAGGATGGCACCTGCAGGGTTAAAGAAGTTGAAGAGAAGTTGCAAGAGTTGGTAGACAAGGGTTTCATCCGACCGGGTACCTCACCTTGGGGTGCTCTAGAGTTGTTTATGAGAATAAAGGATGAATCCTTAAGACTTTGTATCGACTACAAGTCGTTGAACAAAGTCACTACTAAGAGCAAGTGTCTGTTACCTAGGATCGACGATCTATTTTAGACCAGCTAGCAGGAGCCGGTTGTTTCTCCAAGATAGATCTGAAATCCGGGTATCACCAGTTAAGAACCAAGGGAGAAGATGTGCCAAGACGGCGTTCAGGACCAGATGTGGGCACTATGAGTTCCTAGTGATGTCGTTCGGGTTAGTCAATGCACTTGCAGCATTCATGGACCTCATGAGCAGAGTTTTAGTCGGTTTCTAGACCACTTTGTTATTGTCTTCATTGACGATATCTTGGTGTATTCCAGAACGTAGAGGAGCATGCCCATTATCTGAGGACAGTGTTGCAGACCCTGAGAGAACATGGCTTGGATGCCCAGTTCTCCAAATGTGAGTTCCGGTTAAGGAGTATATCTTTCTTGGGTCACGATATGTCAAAAAAAGGGTTTTGAGGTAGATCCCAAGAAAGTTAAAGCTGTAGCTAACTAGCCCAGACCCACTACCGTAATGTGGATTAAGAGCTTTTTGGGTTGGGCAGGTTAACTACTGGAGGTTCATCCAAAACTTTCCTAGAGTTGCGGCTCCTATGACCATATTGACCAAGAAGGACCAGAGGTTGTGTGGTCTGACCAGTGTGAAAAGAGTTTTAAAGAGCTGAAGAAAAGGTTGACGTCAGCACTGGTGGTAGCTTTGCCTACCAGTAATGAAGATTTCATAGTGTTCTGTGATGTGTCCCGTGTGGGGCTAGATTGTGTGTTAATGTAAATGGCAAGGTAATTGCTCATGTTTCTAGGTAGCTGAAGAAGTATGAGTTGAATTACCCTACACACGATCTAGAGATGGCAGCCGTGATCTTTGCGCTCAAGATGTGGAGGCATTACCTTCATGGGGTAAAATGTGAGATCTTTACAGATCATAAAAGTTTGCAGTACATCTTGAGTCAGCAAGAGTTGAACCTAAGGCAGAAAAGATGGGTTGAACTGCTTAGTGACTATGATTGCAAGTTCCAATATCATCCAGGTGAGGCAAATGTTAGGTTAGATGTCCTCAGCCAGAGATCACTCGGCAGTTTATCCCATATTACAGTAGAGAGAAGGCCTGTGGTTAGAGAAAGAAGTAGAACTACTGTGAGTCAGCAGAAGAGTTATGTAGCTGTCCGCAGGAAGCATGTAAAGTTTCAGAAGGGAGAAGAGTTTTATTAGAGTGCGCAGCAGAAGCATGTTGAGGTTCAAGAGAAGGTTGGGTATTGCTGGAGGTGTCTCCTAGGAGAGGGAGATTCGTTATGGGAAAAAGGGTAAACTAACTCTAAGATACATCGGACCCTTTGAAATCCTGCAAAGGATTGGGAATGTATCCCACGAGTTAGATTTGCCTACTTCCGTGGAGGAGATCCATCCGTTTTTCCATGTTTCCATGAGATGTGAGTTCGTGTCGGATCCGAGTGAGGTTCTTAAAGGACCAGAGGTGAGGATCTCAGGGGGGATCTCACCTATGTTGAGTAGCTAGTACAGATCGTAGACACACAAGTCAGAAGGTACAGGAACAAGGAAATCCCGATGGTGAAAGTCCCTTGGAATCACCTTAGTATGAGGAGTACGCCTGGGAGACCGGGGGTTCTTACTCCAGTGGTACCGTGTTTCTTTTTTTATGTGTTTATATGTTTATGTTATATTATGTGTATGCATGTGCTAGTTGAGGAACATTCGGAGACGAATGTTCTTAAGAGGGGGAGAATGTAATACCCGGCTAGACCCCGGCATCGGAATTTCAACTTTCCGGCGGAATCTCCTTTGGAATCCGGAAATCTCGGATGTCGGAGCCTTCTAGAAAGGTAAAATAAAGGTTTTCTAAAATGTTTTTAAGTGTTTTGAAGGTTTTCAATGAGAAATAAATTGAGTTTTGAAAGAAAAGACCAAGGAGGGAAGAACCCAAGTTCGGCCGTCGAACATGGGGCTGTTTAGGAGGCATGTTAGACTTCCGAATATGGCTTTCTTTTTCGGCCGCCGAACCCCAAGTTCGGCCGACGAACGTGGTGAAGTTTTGGAAGCAGCTTTGGCCGTCGAAGGAGGTTTGGCCGGCCACCTATAAAAGGCCCTTTGTTCGGAAAATGGGCGAGTTTCCTCTCTCTTTTCGGGCATAGGTGAGTTCATGCTCTCCTTTGGTTGTTTTTATGCTTTTTCTTCAAATCCCTCAAGTTTTCATGAGTTTTATCTTTGCTTTGAAGAGTTTTAAGCTTTGATCAAGGTTTTGAGAGTTTGGAGACTTTTGGAGCTTGGACTCTCCATACCTTCAAGCTTGGGTCGCACCAAACCTCGATCTTTAAGAGGTAAGTGTAGATCTTTATCCTTATGATGTTTTAAGTGAGTTTTATGAAGGGTTAAGGGCTAGGAATGCATGAGTTGTATGGATGTGCATGTTTGGGTTTTGATACCCTTTATGATAAAAGTATGTTAATGCATGTTTAATGAGATGTTTGTTAGGGTTTAAGCTAGTTTGAGACCCCTATATGCTTGTTGTATAAGTTGTGCATGTTTTGGAAGTGTTGGATGTGAGTGTGGGAGGTTTTGGAGGCGGATTGCATGAGGCGGAAACGGGTTCTACCTTGCTGGGGAACCCAGGTTCGGCCGCCGAAGGTAGTTTCGGCTTTCGAACTTGCCTGTGGAAGCAATCTTTGGCCGCCTAACCTTGCCCCCGAAAATGGACTTTCGGCTCTGGAAGGGACTTTCGGCTGCCTAACCTTGCCTCCGAAAGTGCCTGGCTTTCGTCTCTGGAAGAGACTTTTGGCCGCCGAACCTGCCTCCGAAAGTGCCTGACTTTCGGATCTGTGGGAGCATTCGGCAGCCGAATGTGCCGCCGAAGGTGCCTTGTCCAGCCTTCCTTTGCTTGTTTTGCATGATTGTTTTATGATATTTTAGGGGGTTTTTGGGGAGTTGTTTAGAGTCCTGTTAGAGTATGTTTGGTCCCTCATTTGAGTCCACCTGTGTAGGATTGGACCTGAGGAACCGAGGTGTTCAGCAGTGTTAGCTGCTTCAGAGTTAGTCCAAAGGTAGCCAGAGGTGAGTAGAACTGAACTTTATGTTTAAAAAATAAATTAAATGTTTTAAGCATGTTCATGCATCATGAATACCATGTTATGTAATAGGTTGTTTGCATTAGAATTCACGAATATGATGCATTGCATAATACGATGATGATGATGTTGATGAATATTGAATGATCCTCTAGCCCTCTGTACGATATGATATGATATGATATGACATGAGATGGAAAGACCAGGCGTGGCCGTATCGCCCCTGGCAATAGGTTATATGTAAGAGAAGACCAGGCGTAGCCGTATCGCCCCTGGCATAGTCGGACATATTATGATATGAGCTATGTAAGAGAAGACCAGGTGTGGCCGTATCGCCCCTGGCATAGTTGGACATGTTATGATATGAGATATGTAGAGGGCTATTGGTGACAAGTTCATCCTTGATGTGTATTGTTTGTGATGTGATGCATTTCATGATGGCATATGTTTAAATGTTTTCCTTATATAGTTCTGCTCACTAGGCTTTATAGCTCACCCCTTTCCCCTAACCCCAGGTTTGCAGGGTCAGAGATAGTTCAGGAGGTCGGCAGGTTACGGCTATGGTTATGTTATGTAATAGAATAGTAGTGGACATGATGTAATGTAAAGTTATGTAATGATATAAAAGTATGTATTATAATGTAAGGATATGTAATGACATGTCATGGTTAGAGTTGTGCTTTGCCCTAGTCATGTATGGTTAATCCCTTTTGACACATGATCTTTATGTATGTTTTATGATGAGATTTGTTGAACCAAGCTTGACGTATGATATGTTGACCCAACTGGAGCATTTGATGAGGGTTCCAGTAAGGGGTTTTATGTTTACAGTTATTGTGCATGCACAAGTTAAGCTTGGAAAATGAAAGGAAAAGTTTAAAGTTTTATGTTATGTTTGATCATGTACGGGATTATACCAGTTGTGCAGGATGTATGTTAGGCTTGCTACGGGTCCGGCGACCTTAAGTCGATCTGGATCCTAGCGCCGGTAGCGGTCCGATTTCCGGGTCGTTACAACTGTATATTTGTTGGAGGAAACCTAGTGTCTTGGAAAAGTAAAAAGCAAAATGTGGTATCCAGTGCCGAGTCAAAAATACAGGGCCGTGACTCAATCCACTTGTGAGATTCTGTGGATAAATCATCTGCTGAAAGGAAGTTGATATGGATGTTGCGTCACTCGCGAAACTTTGGTGTGATAATCAGGCTGCTCTTCACATTGCTTCCAATCCATTATACCATGAACGTTTAAGCATATTGAAATTGATTGTCATTTCATCCGTGAGAATATTAAGAGAAAATTTAATCCCCACTAGTTATTTGAAAATAGGAGAGCAACTAGGTGATCTACTCATTGAAACTTTAAAT
>NC_035163.2:8777405-8787410 GCF_001659605.2 Manihot esculenta
GGCCGTTATTGTGTACAACTTTACTATGCCACATGCAAATCCCCATAACCTGAGGCTAAGGATTTCTAAAAAGAAGACTCAAAACAACTCATACTATTTTTAGATTATACGAATTCCAAAACCACTCAAATTAGTTCATTATCTAAAGCAACCTAAAGATTATGAATCCTAAACCCACATCCACGCCTCTCTAGTAATATTTAAAATCATGGAATATTATTTCTTTATACTACTCGCAGTTTACATAGTTAGAATCATTAGTGAAGTGTAGCATCCCAAAAATAAAATAAAATAAAGTAAAATAATAAATAAAAAAATAAGAATAAAAAAAGAAAAAAAAAAAGAAAAAAGAGAGAGAAAAAAAATAAATTAAATTTTAATTTAAGGACAAGTGGCAATTTGCTAACCACTTAACCAAATAAAAAAAAAAAAGAAAAAGAAGAAAGAAGAAAAGACTAGAAGAGAAGAGGGAATTCATCTTTCCCATTTTCTTCTTCTGCCCTTGAACAACAATGAAACCCCATTTCTCCATCTTTTCTTTTCTACACCAAATTTCTTCAAACTTTCACCTCCAATCAATTACCCATTTTCTCCCAATACCTTTCCAAAGTAGAATTTGAAGAAAAGAAGAGACATCAAAGAGAAAATTCAAGATTGAGGGAGAGTGAATATTAACCAAGGGTTTGAAAATTTAAAGGTATGTTAGGGATTTTGATGTATAAATATTTCTTATAATTTTTATGTGAATATTTATGAAAAATATTGTATTAATATTATTTATTTGTTTATTTTCCATGAAGAAGAAGTGGAAGGCAAGAGTGGAAACTCTAAAGGGAAAGGAAAGGAAGATTAGAAACCCTAACCCAGGGAATGCTGCACCTCCTCCACCGCCAGCAGAACCAATAGTTCCTGATGTCCAGATACCCAAACCTAGCTCATCAGTTGGGGGTAAGGTAAAGATGACGGATTACCTAAAGTTGGATGCCCCCAAGTTTGAAACAGGTGATGACCCTTTTGAGTATCTCAGAACGGTAAAGATGATAACTGATGAGTTGGGAGCAAGTGACAGTAGAGCCATTCAGATGGCAAGGTTCACATTGAAATGTAAGAAGGCAAGGGAATGGTTCAAAAACTATGTTGACCCACGGTTGGAGAGCTTATCCTGGGAGCAGTTTGTCAATGAGTTTGCAGGATGGGATTTCCCAGACAGTTCAAGGGAGCTTAAGATGATTGAGTTTGAGCAACTGAGGCAGACAGAAGAGATGAGTGTTGATGAGTTTACAGATAAGTTTTTAGAGTTGTTGCCGTATGTGGGGCAAGCTTGTGATACGGATCAAAAGAAAGCAAGGAGGTATACCATGAGACTCCACTCCAGGTATTCCTCTTTGATCCAATTAGCAGAGAGGGAGAGTTTCCATGCTATAGTGGATATGGCCCGAAAGATGGAGGTTAGTGCCATTATTCAGGGAACAGTTAAGCAGTCTGTGGCACAGTCTTCGGGTTCCAAAGTCCCGGGGACGAGTGATGTTAATCTCTCCTCTCTGAACGATACTACCATGAAGAGTAAAAAGGGTGACAGAGGCCTCAGAAGAACAAGTTCTGGAATCGATTAACGTCTGGTCTGGGAATAGGTGATGGCTCGAGCTCCGGTTTGGATGGCTCTAGATGTACAAGGTGCAGTAGACTGCACAAGGGAGTCTGTCGGATTGGGACAACAGCATGTTTCAGGTGCGGACAGGAGGGGCACATGGCACGTGAGTGTCCCACTGCGACCTTGGTGACACAGTCCCAGCAGACAGCTTCAAACAGTATGGCTCCACCAGTAGCTCCAGCCATGTTTTAGGGCAGTGGTCGAGGCAGAGGGAGAGGGATAGCTCCTTCTTCAGTAGGTTCCCACGGAGAAGGTCCATCAGCTCCAGCTCGGATTTTCTCCATGACCCAACAAGAGGCTAACACATCGAACATGGTGATGACAGGTAATCTCACTTCTGTATGTTCTGATGTGTATGCTTTAATGAACCCTGATGTGTTTCTCTTTCCTTATTGCTTCGAGAGCCATAGATAGAGTGGGTTGGATAGCTTCTGGGTTAGAGTGTCCCCTTTGGGTCAGTGGACCCAAGTGTGATCCATCGGTGGCAGAGTCAGTCTGCCGATATAGTTCAGAGTATGTTGTGAGTAGATCCCTTCCAGACGACCTAGTGGTTCTAGATTTGACTGATTCTGATGTCATTCTAGGGATGAACTGGCTTTCTGCTCGTAGTGCTACCTTGGATAGCAGAGACGAGGTAGTCAGGTTCAGAGTTCAGGGTGGATCAAAGGTAGTCCTTAGTGGGGACAGAGTAGAGATACCTAAAGGTTTGTTATCAGCCCTACAGGCTCGTGAGTTGTTCAGGAGAGGTTGTCAGGGGTTTCTTGCTCATGTTAGAGAGCATAGTAGTCAGGTCAGGGAGCCCACCTCAGTGCCCGTAGTCAGAGAGTTCTTAGATGTTTTTCCAGACAAGCTGTCAGGTTTACCACCTGCTAGGGAGATAGAGTTTGAAATTAAAGTGATAATGGGAATCAGACCCGTCTCTACCCCTCCCTACAGGATGGCACCTGCAGGGTTAAAGAAGTTGAAGAGAAGTTGCAAGAGTTGGTAGACAAGCATTTCATCCGACCGGGTACCTCACCTTGGGGTGCTCTAGAGTTGTTTATGAGAATAAAGGATAAATCCTTAAGACTTTGTATCGACTACAAGTCGTTGAACAAAGTCACTACTAAGAGCAAGTATCTGTTACCTAGGATCGACGATCTATTTTAGACCAGCTAGCAGGAGCCGGTTGTTTCTCCAAAATAGATCTGAAATCCGGGTATCACCAGTTAAGAACCAAGGGATAAGATGTGCCAAGACGGCATTCAGGACCAGATGTGGGCACTATGAGTTCCTAGTGATGTCGTTCGGGTTAGTCAATGCCCCTGCAGCATTCATGGACCTCATGAGCAGAGTTTTAGTCGGTTTCTGGACCACTTTGTTATTGTCTTCATTGATGATATCTTGGTGTATTCCAGAACACAGAGGAGCATGCCCATTATCTGAGGACAGTGTTGCAAACCCTGAGAGAACATGGCTTGGATGCCCAGTTCTCCAAATGTGAGTTCCGGTTAAGGAGTATATCTTTCTTGGGTCACGATATGTCAAAAAAAGGGTTTTGAGGTAGATCCCAAGAAAGTTGAAGCTGTAGCTAACTAGCCCAGACCCACTACCGTAATGTGGATTAAGAGCTTTTTGGGTTGGGCAAGTTAACTACTGGAGATTCATCCAGAACTTTCCCAGAGTTGCGGCTCCTATGACCATATTGACCAAGAAGGACCAGAGGTTGTGTGGTCTGACAAGTGTGAAAAGAGTTTTGAAGAGCTGAAGAAAAGGTTGACGTCAGCACTGGTGGTAGCTTTGCCTACCAGTAATGAAGATTTCATAGTGTTCTGTGATGCGTCCCGTGTGGGGCTAGATTGTGTGTTAATGTAAATGGCGAGGTAATTGCTTATGTTTCTAGGTAGCTGAAGAAGTATGAGTTGAATTACCCTACACACGATCTAGAGATGGCAGCCGTGATCTTTGCGCTCAAGATGTGGAGGCATTACCTTCATGGGGTAAAACGTGAGACCTTTACAGATCATAAAAGTTTGCAGTACAGCTTGAGTCAGCAAGAGTTGAACCTAAGGCAGAGAAAATGGGTGGAACTGCTTAGTGACTATGATTGCAAGATCCAATATCATCCGGGTGAGGCAAATGTTAGGTTAGATGTCCTCAGCCAGAGATCACTCGGCAGTTTATCCCATATTACAGTAGAGAGAAGCCCTGTGGTTAGAGAAAGAAGTAGAACTACTGTGAGTCAGCAGAAGAGTTATGTAGCTGTCCGCAGGAAGCATGTAAAGTTTCAGAAGGGAGAAGAGTTTTATTAGAGTGCGCAGCAGAAGCATGTTGAGGTTCAGGAGAAGGTTGGGTATTGCTGAAGGTGTCTCCTAGGAGAGGGTGATTCGTTATGGGAAAAAGGGTAAACTAACTCTAAGATACATCGGACCCTTTGAAATCCTGCAAAGGATTGGGAATGTATCCCACGAGTTAGATTTGCCTACTTCCGTGGAGGAGATCCATCCGTTTTTCCATGTTTCCATGAGATGTGAGTTCGTGTCGGATTCGAGTGAGGTTCTTAAAGGACCAGAGGTGAGGATCTCAGGGGGGATCTCACCTATGTTGAGCAGCTAGTACGAATCGTAGACACACAAGTCAGAAGGTACAGGAACAAGGAAATCCCGATGGTGAAAGTCCCTTAGAATCACCTTAGTATGAGGAGTACGCCTGGGAGACCGGGGGTTCTTACTCCAGTGGTACCGTGTTTCTTTTTTTATGTGTTTATATGTTTATGTTATATTATGTGTATGCATGTGCTAGTTGAGGAACATTCGGGGACGAATGTTCTTAAGAGGGGGAGAATGTAATACCCGGCTAGACCCCGGCATCGGAATTTCAACTTTCAGGCGGAATCTCCGTTGGAATCCGAAAATCTCGGATGTCGGAGCCTTCTAGAAGGGTAAAATAAAGGTTTTCTAAAATGTTTTTATGTGTTTTGAAGGTTTTCAATGAGAAAGAAATTGAGTTTTGAAAGAAAAGACCAAGGAGGGAAGAACCCAAGTTCGGCCGTCGAACATGGGGCTGTTTAGGAGGCACGTTAGGCTTCCGAATGTGGCTTTCTTTTTCGGCCGCCGAACGTGGTGAAGTTTTGGAAGCAGCTTTGGCCGCCGAAGGAGGTTTGGCCGGCAACCTATAAAAGGCCCTTTGTTTGGAAAATGGGCGAGTTTCCTCTCTCTTTTCGGGCATAGGTGAGTTCATGCTCTCCTTTGGTTGTTTTTATGCTTTTTCTTTAAATCCCTCAAGTTTTCATGAGTTTTATCTTTGCTTTGAAGAGTTTTAAGCTTTGATCAAGGTTTTGAGAGCTTGGAGACTTTTGGAGCTTGGACTCTCCATACCTTCAAGCTTGGGTCGCACCAAACCTCGATCTTTAAGAGGTAAGTGTGGATCTTTATCCTTATGATGTTTTAAGTGAGTTTTATGAAGGGTTAAGGGCTAGGAATGCATGAGTTGTATGGATGTGCATGTTTGGGTTTTGATACCCTTTATGATAAAAGTATGTTAATGCATGTTTAATGAGATGTTTGTTAGGGTTTAAGCTAGTTTGAGACCCCTATATGCTTGTTGTATGAGTTGTGCATGTTTTGGAAGTGTTGGATGTGAGTGTGGGAGGTTTTGGAGGCGGATTGCATGAGGCGGAAACGGGTTCTACCTTGCTGGGGAACCCAGGTTCGGCCGCCGAAGGTAGTTTCGGCTTTCGAACCTGCCTGTGGAAGCAATCTTTGGCCGCCTAACCTTGCCCCCGAAAATGGACTTTCGGCTCTGGAAGGGACTTTCGACCGCCTAACCTTGCCCCAGAAAGTGCCTGGCTTTCGTCTCTGGAAGAGACTTTCGGCCGCCGAACCTGCCTCCGAAAGTGCCTGACTTTCGGATCTGTGAGAGCATTCGGCAGCCGAATGTGCCGCCGAAGGTGCCCTGTCCAGCCTTCCTTTGCTTGTTTTGCATGATTGTTTTATGATATTTTAGGGGTTTTTGGGGAGTTGTTTAGAGTCCTGTTAGAGTATGTTTGGTCCCTCATTTGAGTCCACCTGTGTAGGATTGGACCTGAGGAACCGAGGTGTTCAGCAGTGTTAGCTGCTTCAGAGTTAGTCCAGAGGTAGCCAGAGGTGAGTAGAACTGAACTTTATGTTTAAAAAATAAATTAAATGTTTTAAGCATGTTCATGCATCATGAATACCATGTTATGTAATAGGTTGTTTGCATTAGAATTCACGAATATGATGCATTGCATAATACGATGATGATGATGTTGATGAATATTGAATGATCCTCTAGCCCTCTGTACGATATGATATGATATGATATGACATGAGATGGAAAGACCAGGCATGGCCGTATCGCCCCTGGCAATAGGTTATATGTAAGAGAAGACCAGGCGTAGCCGTATCGCCCCTGGCATAGTCGGACATGTTATGATATGAGCTATGTAAGAGAAGACCAGGTGTGGCCGTATCGCCCCTGGCATAGTTGGACATGTTATGATATGAGATATGTAGAGGGCTATTGGTGACAAATTCATCCTTGATGTGTATTGTTTGTGATGTGATGCATTTCATGATGGCATATGTTTAAATGTTTTCCTTATATAGTTCTGCTCACTAGGCTTTATAGCTCACCCCTTTCCCCTAACCCCAGGTTTGCAGGGTCAGAGATAGTTCAGGAGGTCAGCAGGTTACGGCTATGGTTATGTTATGTAATAGAATAGTAGTGGACATGATGTAATGTAAAGTTATGTAATGATGTAAAAGTATGTATTGTAATGTAAGGATATGTAATGACATGTCATGGTTAGAGTTGTGCTTTGCCCTAGTCATGTATAGTTAATCCCTTTTGACACATGATCTTTATGTATGTTTTATGATGAGATTTGTTGAACCAAGCTTGACGTATGATATGTTGACCCAATTGGAGCATTTGATGAGGGTTCCAGTAAGGGGTTTTATGTTTACAGTTATTGTGCATACACAAGTTAAGCTTGGAAAATGAAAGGAAAAGTTTAAAGTTTTATGTTATGTTTGATCATGTATGGGATTATACCAGTTGTGCAGGATGTATGTTAGGCTTGCTACGGGTCCCGACGACCTTAAGTCGATCTGGATCCTAGCGCCGGTAGCTGTCCGATTTCCGGGTCGTTACAACTGTATATTTGTTGGAGGAAACCTAGTGTCTTGGAAAAGTAAAAAGCAAAATGTGGTATCCAGTGCCGAGTCAAAATACAGGGCCGTGACTCAATCCACTTGTGAGATTCTGTGGATAAATCATCTGCTGAAGGAAGTTGATATGGATGTTGCGTCACTCGCGAAACTTTGGTGTGATAATCAGGCTGCTCTTCACATTGCTTCCAATCCATTATACCATGAACGGACTAAGCATATTGAAATTGATTGTCATTTCATCCGTGAAAATATTTAAGAAAATTTAATCCCCACTAGTTATTTGAAAATAGGAGAGCAACTAGGTGATCTACTCATTGAAACTTTAAATGGGCCTCGAATAGAATATCTTTCTAACAAGTTGGACATGATAAATATATATGATCCAACTTGAGGGGAAGTGTTAGAGCGTGAATATAATCTGTACATAATTATAAGAGATTACATAATCATAGATTAATTGATTGATAGAGGATTATTAGGAGTTGACCTTAACAAAACCTTATAATCTGTATATATATCCACTTGCTTCAATGGAAAAATATATATATCCACTTGCTTCAATGAAAAAATATATTGAAATTGCCCAATTATTCTTATCTTATTATATATATGTCTTGAATTCATGATAAATTTTAGGGGTAAGCATTCGACTGATTTGATTTAAAATCGAACTGAATAAATTGAAAATTAAAATTTAATATTTATAAAGATCGAGCTGAATTGATTTTAAATAGAAATTAAATCAAATCAAATTGATCTGATTTGATTCGATTTGATGGATTGAATTTTTAATAGATTTTTTATTTTTAAATTTTATTTTTAATATTTTAAAATTTAATTGAAATATTTCAACTCTAATTATAGTCTAATCTCTCTATATTATCAAAAATAATATATCATTATTACTAATCATTTCGATTCGATTTTTCTATTTTTTTCTAATCAAAATTGAATCGAACCGAAATAACTAAAATTTTTAAAACTGAAAATCAAATCAAACTGAAATGAATAAAAAATCAAACTAAAATTTCAAATTAATTTGATTTGATCAATTTTTTCGATTTGAACCAAATTCACCAAAAAAAATTTTCCATATCCTATGATCTGCATGTTTTTTTTCCTTCCCACTTTGATTATCTCTACCTGTGTTTGTACTGTTCTATGTTTGCAGTTTTACCAGCACTTGCAGCTAACGCTGTTCCACTTTTGTATCCTTTTTCTTTTCCGCAGCAGCTATTTTTTCCTCCATATAATTATTTTCCTATTAAAAAAGAAATAAATGTGTAAAGGTGTGGTATCTATTTAAAAGAAAAGTAGAGTAAATTATGAAATTTACTAAAATAAAATTAAAAAAATTAAAATGCATTAAAAAATTTTCCTTACCGTTTATTTACAAAAAATAATTTATATTTAAAAAATATTTTTATATAAAATATTTTTTTAATAAAATAGTTTATTTTATATTATTTAAATTTAATTTAAAAATTAAAATATATCAACAAATTTATTTATAAAGGTGTTAATAAAATTTTTAAAATTTAAATGGTTACTTTCTCTTTAAAAAAATTATTTCTTTAAAATAATTTAATTTTTTTATTAAGAAAAAAATTTTATTAACTAAATTTTTTAAAATTCTTAAATATTAAAACATATTATTTTAAAATATATTTTTTATAAAACAATCGGAGTAGAAGATGATGTTGTTGTTATCCCTATTAAGAGCTCCAGAGATATTCCGATCGTCACTTATGATTTCTGTATGGTGGAGATGTTTCTCATATACAATCCAATCAATTTTCAGAATATGCAGATCTATTTGGCAGACTTGTGGCGGCAATCCTCGGACAGTTATTGTATTGAATGATTTGGTTCCTAGTTACAAGCCGGACATTTTATTTTTGATGGTAACAAAAACTTTTAGTTCTCGTATGAAATTTTTTCGTAATTTTTGATATTTTGATAGTTGCTTCTCAGTTAATAGACAAGGATTGGGATGATGTATTTCGTTAATGTGGAAGAGTCATGGGTCTGTTTTTATAGTTGCTTTTTCTTTAAATTTTATTGATTCGGTTGTTTCGGAAGGTAATGTTCAATGGAAGTTTACTAGTTATTATTGGTTTCCGGAATCGCAACGAGGACGTCAGTTTTGGAACCCTATTCGAGCTTTATCTTGTAGAAGCTCTCTTCCGTAGCTAATTTATCCGAGAGACTTTAATGATTTAAACTCGAGAGATGAGAAAGAAGGCATATCTTTGCCAAATTATATTATGCAGGGGTTTAGACAGACACTTGAGAAGTATTTTTATCAATTTATCTTATACAGGTGTTTGATTTTGAATAATGGTAAATTTTTGTTAGATTCTAGAACTGATATATCTGTTAGATGGGTTCATCGTAATGCTACTCATATTTTTGACTAGAAAATCTATCAGGATAATCGTCTCTCTGTTTGGAATGATATCCCTTTTTTATTTAATAAAATTTTATTAATACAATAATAGTTTTTACTTTCAAACAAAAAATTTTTATAAATTTTTATATTTATATCTTAAACTTAAAATTTTTGAATAATGAATGCAATCCTTTCACGTTATCTCAATCTTAATCGTTAGTTTCCAATCATTTTGACCAAAAATTTTTTTTAACCCCCTTATCATACCGTAATTGATTATTAGTTTTTAAAGGTTTTTGGATAAAAAAAATTAAATATTATATAATTCATATTTATATCTAATATTAAATTTTGAAATAATAAATCAAATCTTTTTAATTTTATTAGAATTATAACTAATTGAATTTTAATTTTTAATTTTAATTATTTTAATTTTAATTGTGACAATGAAAAAGGGTTTGGATTTATCAAAATATAAAAATTTTAAATATAAATATAAATTAATATAAATTTCAATTTTTTTTATCTAATAAAACTTTTAAAAATATAAGCACATGTTATGATAGTATATTAAAAAATCTAAAATTAATTAATGGTTAATCGATAAAATTAATGTAAAAGTAAAAAGAATTGATTTCCATCGTTCAAGATTAAACTTAGTAATATAAATAATAAAATTTGGTAAATTGAGAAGAGTTGAAGATAACAGAAATAGATTGAAAGGATTATTTCATAATAATAGAGATAAAAATTAACTTAATAATAAAAAATGCCTAAAATTAAATACA